>NW_024067682.1:377500-677500 GCF_009389715.1 Phoenix dactylifera
TTAAAGGTTTTCTTTTCTTTTTTTTCTTTTTTTTTTCTCCCAAGAATCCCAAACGGAGCGTAAAGAAAAAAGAATCCCTAGTTCCCACGGCAACCAAAGAAGCATCTAGCGGCTGCAACCATCATGAAGGCGATTGAGCACCGACGCACCCCTTGTGAGTTCTTCACCATGTTATTTTTCTTTTTTTTTTGTTATCGATTTCAATGCTGAAACCGGTGGGATTGGAGAAGCAAGGCTGCCGGTGGGGGAGCAAAGGCCTTATTATTAGTCCCTAACCATTAGTCCTCTTTCTCATCCTCCGTCGGGTCTGTTGTTTCTTGTTTTGCATGTTCAAGTGCAGTATTCTGTCCCTCCTAAGTTCGCTTCTTCATACTTTAGTTAAAAAAACGAGAACGAGGGAGAGACACACACAGAGAGAGAGAGAGAGAGAGAGAGAGAGGGGCCCTGGGGTTTTCTAGTGGCGGCGGTGGGAGGGTTTGAGTTGACGAGTGATTCGCAGCTTGTTTTAACAAAACTTTGGTATTAGCCATTTTGGATTTATGCCAACTGATGTGGTATTTTCATTTAATGGATACTTGGACATCTTTGATCTGCATTGCCTGACCCCTCATGTTTGCAGGTGTTTTCAGATGTGTCTGCTTCACATAGGTATCGAGAAGATATATTTGTATGTATGCTTGTATCCTTCTCATACAGCCATAATCCTCCTTGTTTAGCCAAGATGAGATCTAGGGCCCTATCTAGGATTTTAGAGTCAACTGGATTAGTTTCACTTTTAACATCACGATCTCTACCAAATGGAATCTATCATGGACTCACATCATTCTTTCATCTCTAATGCAATTATTTTTGAACTGACTTGTACGCCTAACATAATAATGTGTTTCAAACATACTCCAGGATATCTGTTTTAACCTCCAAACTGAAGCATTTCAATTTGCCACATCTAACAGATATTCCCTTTTTTTTTTTTGATCGAAAGGGAGGTTAAAACCATCCTTGTTTTATTGATTTTCAACGAGTACAAAAGGATGCTGCTGCCAAGAAGAGGCAGCAATCAAAAGAGGCTCTGTTGTGTTACAAATAGGAGGAAAAAAATAGTTTGGAAATATGGAAATAGAGGAGATGCTGACAAAAATTCAGAGTTTGAAGCAAGATGCTTCAGCACTCTGACATCAAGCTCCTCTTCACTTGGTAAGGCCACAGAGGAAAAAAGAGTATTACAAAGTAAAGTAGATACTCCAGCTTCTCAGAAGTAGATGGAATTCAGCAACTTTAATTCTGAAATCATCCAGCAGCATTCCATTTTAACTTTGGAGTAATTGAATTCTCTTTGTATTGAGTATTGAGCAACTCCCATAGATATTCTTGATGTGAAGCCAATGCCATCTACATTCTCTCTTCAAAGAAGGTTGTCATGTCCTATTCTATTTTAACTTTTGTTGTCCCCACATTCAATTGAACCGATTTGCCTTCTCCAAAATAATGTTGACATGCTTTTTCGTTTGCAGACAATCTATACCTCTGAACCACTTGTAATGAATGTATATCCTCAGTTATATCCATTATTTTTCCTTTTGAAACCAAAGTGCAGTAATTTTTTTATTTGGTTGTAATAGAGGTCTAGCAAAAAGACCTTCAGAAGTGTCCTATCATCACTATACACAGTCATTCCTTCGATTTAGCACCACAGGAACATGCACTAAAAATAACAAAACATAGATATTTATATCTATTTCATATCCACATCAATTTTTAAATGGTTATCCAGTTCTATAATTCAATTCTGATTCTGATTAGTCATGATTTTTAAAGCTACAATTTAAATTTCATTTGATTAAATTCTTGAATAAAACCACGTTGGATATAACTGGGGATGTTTAAGAACTTATACATCTCTATCAAACAAAACAAAGTCTACCGAACAACGATGAGTAATTTTTCATCGGCAAAATTAGTTGAGCATATCTAGCTTCAATATATCTAGCAGGTGGAGAAAATCTAATGGTAGAAAGATATATATGATGAATTGAGAACTGCTTCTTTGAGAAAGAATGTTGTTTTTTATCAGTATTTTGGTAAATAGCATAATGATTTGATTGTGTATTGTGTCATGGCAGCTTAAGATTTTGTTTTCCACTTTAAGCCAATGATCAATGCTTAATTCTATTTGACATGTGCATCTTTTTCTGCCAACTAAACAAATTATTCTTATAGATGTTGGTCTTTGATTTCTCATGAAAAAACATGTTCATTTGCAATATAACTTCAGATAATTATCTTTTGAAAATATTCAGATTATTACCACAATTAGAATTGCTTCCCTAATTGCTCCTCCATCGATACATGTATTCTTTTAACCTCTGTGAATGTTTTCCTATTTTTTTTTCTTAACTGATAGGGTGAGATGGTTGGAATAAGTAAGAATTGGATGCAGATTAGAAATAGATTATCTCTTGAGTATAATAAAATGGAGTAAAATTTTTTTTTTTTGACTTCACATTCGAGCATACGGATCTAGGGGATAAAATTTGGTGCCCTTGTGTCAAATGTAATAATACTCGATATAAATCTCGAGATGATGTTGAAGCGGATCTAGTGATTCATGGGATAGTCCCATCTTATACTCTGTGGTCATTACATGGCGAACGTGTAGGTAACATTGAAGATGATAATGTTGATGTCTATGAGAAAGCTGATATGGAAGATGAGGAGAGAGATGATATGCAAGAGTTGATACATGATGTGTGTGGAGTCCCTTATTTAGAGGATGACAGCTTTACAAATTTAAACGCAAAGGACCAAGATGAGCCTAATGAGGGATCTTCAAAGTTTCATAGACTAGTAAGTGAGGCCGACACAAGTTTATATCCGAATTGTGAGAAGTTTTCAAAGCTCTCTTTTGTTTTATAGTTAGGGAAACTAAAATGTCTTCATGGATTGAGTAACAAGGCTTTTGATGCTTTGCTGAAATTGTTTAAGGAGGTACTTCCTGAGGGCGAGACAATACCAAATTCTTTGTATGAAGCTACAAAGATGATTTGGGATCTAGGATTTTATTATGAGAAAATTGATGCATGTGTCAATGGTTGCATGTTGTTTTGGAAAGAGTGTGCTAATGAGAACCATTGTGTTGTTTGCGGTGCATCTCGATGGAAATGAGATAGAGGCAAAGCAAATTTTGCGAAACCTTCATCTGTGAGGAATGGTTAAAACCTTCCTGTTAAGAGTTTATGGCACTTTCCATTGATTCTGAGGCTTCAGAGGTTGTATATATCTTCAAAAACGCCTAAAGGATAGGGCTTTAAGACATCCAGCAGATTCTCAAGCATGGGAACATTTGGATGAGTTGTATCCATCATTTGCTATAGAGCCTCAAAATGTGAGAGTCGGGTTGGCAAGTGACAGATTCAACCTATTTGGGAATATGAGTACTGCACATAGTGCCTGGTCTGTGGCAGCTATTCCTTCTAATTTACCTCCATGGTTATGTACGAAACAACTTCCTTTATTTCGTCATTGCTCATTCCTGGTCCCAAAGCTCTAGGAAATGATATTGATGTGCATCTACAACCATTAATTGAGAAGTTAAAGGAGTTATGGGGAAAAGGCGTTGATACTTATGATGCCTCAATGAAACAAAAGTTTCGAATGCATCTACCAGTCTTATGGACTATAAATGACTTTCTTGCATAGGGCAATTTGTTAGGGTGGAGCACTAAAAGGAAGCTAGCATGTCCTTGTTACAACAAAGATACGTATTCATATTGGTTGAAGCATTGTGGTAAGTTTTGTTATATTGGTAGTCATTGCTTCTTGGCACTTGACCAAAAATGGCAAAATTCTAAAAAGGCATTTAATGGTGAGAAGGAGCTAAGGCCACCTCCTAAACAGTTGTTAGGAGATGATGTGTTTAATCAATTGCATGGGCTAGAACATGTTACTTTTGGTAAGAGTGGGAAGAAGAGAAAATGTGGGGACTCCACACAAAGCTATAATTGGAAGAAGAAAAGTATTGTTTTTGAATTACCGTATTGGAAGGATCTTCTCTTGCGCCATAATTTAGATGTCATGCATATTGAAAAGATTATATGTGATAGTGTGGTTGGTATCCTCTTAGACATTGAAGAAAAAACAAAAGAGTCTTAAATATGGTACGCCATATCAGCCCGAACAGGCGGTACAAGCATACCGTACCGTACCAGTTCGGTACCGATATCCGGTACTGGTGGCGTACTGATACCCGGTACGCAAAAAAAAATTCATACTGTACCGTACTGATATTTTGCTAGTGTGGCACCGGTATGGATTCCAGTACTGAGACGGCGAACCTTGGTCTCAAAGTTCATCGTGATCTCAAGGATATAGGCATAAGAGAAAATCTTCATCTAACAGTAAATAAAAAAAGTGAATATTTTCTGCTGCATGTTAGACATTATCTATGGAAGAGAAAACTGCTTTTTGTGAGTTTCTAAAGAATATTAAGGTGCATGGTGGATATTATTCAAATATTTCTAGACAAATGCATCCTAAAGTGCGTAAGATTTCTGAATTAAAAAGTCATGATTGCCATGTCCTTTTGTTAAATTTTTTACCGCTCGTAATTCATGGCAAGTTATATAAATAGTTATCGGAAGCCTTAATTGAGCTTTCCACTTTCTTAAAGAATTGTCTTCAAAAGTATTGTCGATGGAGGATTTGGAAAAGTTGCAGTCAATAATTGCAATAACACTTTGTAAGTTGGAGATGATCTTTCCACCGTCAGTTTTTGATATTATGATGCATTTGCCGCTACATTTGGCAATTGAAGCTAAAATTGCTAGACTCGTATAATACCGCAGGATGTACCCAATTAAAAGGTTAGTGCATTTTGAATTTTAGGATATATAATATATGTTGCCCAAGATGACAACCCAAGAGTTTTGGGGGGGGGGGGTGAATTGGATTTTTCAAAATTTTTTATAAACCTAAACAATTTTTAAGTAAAACTAATCTAAAATTTAGTATGCACAGCAAAATGGGTGAAAAATAAATGTACAAGATGGGAACAAGCAAAAACAATATAAACACAAAGAGTAGCCGTTAAATTTGTCATGCGTAGAGGGGTCGACTCTTGAAATCTTGGGGTTGACTCTTGAAATTTTGGGGTCGACTTCTGAAGTCTCTGGGTCAACTATTAAAGTGTTTGAAAATGGCTATCTTCTATTTTTGGCTTGTGGTTTTCTGAGGTTGACTCCTGCATGTCTGGGGTCGACTCCTAGGGTTCTAGGGTCGACTCTTCTTCGCCTGGGGCCGACTCGTCCACTAGAAAAGCTCTTAAAATATTTCAAATACTTTTCTAACTTTGAGATTTGTTCTTCTAGGCATCTCCATGCTTCTCTAACCTTTCAAACTCATTGAGCTCCCTCTAAAACAAATTAACTACTCAAAGAATACAAAATCATTAGTATTATACTCAAACGTTTTGTACTCATCAAAATCAATTCATTTGGTTAACAATATAGATGATGTATTCATTCATTTTCTTGGTATTATTCTTATTATTGCTTTATACTTTGAATAACTATAGGAACTTGTACACATTTAAACATTTTGTGCATAACACAACTCGTCTTGAGTTCAACTGCAGAAGGATACATTACAGAAGAATGTGTCATATTTTGTTCTAGGTATCTACATGGTATTGAAACTAGGTTCAATAGATTGGAGAGGAACTATGATGGCTCAAATGCTCAATCTCACCATGGGTTAGCTGTTTTTGCATGACTTGGTTGTGGTTTCCAAAATGATAAGGAGAGAAAGGTTAGATTCAGATGTAAGCTAAGTAGAATGGAGCTATTACAAGCTCATCTCTACGTGCTAAAAAAAAGCAATGAAGCTTTGCCATACTTAAAGTAAGCAAACTCTTCTCATTTAATAAATGTACATGTGAATTATAGTTAATATGCAGCGTTGTGATAAAAATGGCTGTGTTGTTTAGTGAGTATGACCAATTGATGGCAAATTCACTAGTTGGTAATGCTGGCCAACTTCAAGACACTCAATTATTTGAATGGTTTGGAAAACATGTAAGTGATATCATCTCTCTTTTAAAAATAGTGTGCTGTTTAAATAATTGGAACAAAAAATTACATAAATTGTATAAAATGATGTGCTAATGATATCTTTTTACTACAATAGGGAACACAATTATACTTCAAAGGAAATGGGCCAGCGAGTGAAGAACTGTATCAGTTGGCATGTGCTCCAGATTTGGTAGTGACAATTTATAAGGGCTACAAAATCAATGGTTTCAAATTTTATACTATGCAACGTGATAGTGAAAGGGCAACTCAAAATAGTGGAGTTTTTGTTAAGGGAATTGTAGACACAACAGACATGAACTATTATGGTGTGCTGACTGACATTGTGGAATTACATTATATGGGAGGAAACTGAATTGTTTTGTTCAAATGCATCTGGTGGGATGTTCGTAGCCCTGGTAGTGGAATCAAGAAAGATCGTTATGACTTCATAAGTGTGAATACTAAACAGAAATTAAATACCAATGAGCCATATGTGCATATCAAGTGGAGTAGGTTTTCTATGTTCAAGAAACATTAAGCCTGATTTTCTTGTGGGAGTTAAGACACAACCTCGTGAATTCTATGATATGCTGGATGAGAAAGAGGGCATTGATTTAGACGATGATTGTGCATTTCAGCAAGATGAATCCTCCCATCCTGAAGCTTTGTCAAATATGACAGAAAATTACGATGAAGTGGATGATTGGGTTAGGAACGGCATTCCTCATTGAAGTGTTGATGCAGACTTGTCAGATGAGGATAGGCCTGAAAATAATAAAATTCTGCAATGGAAGATGATTCCGATGAAGATAATGATGGGCTTGCTAGCAGCAAAATTTCTGCATCAGGAGATGATTGTGATGATGAGGATGATAATGATAGCGGGGAAGATGAACTATGATAGCATGAGATTTTGTTGTTGAAGTTATTTAGTTATGCAAGTGCTGCATGTTATAAATTTTTTTTTTGTTTCATTTAAGTTTCAAACGTAGGTTTTGTTCTTTCTGCTATGAACTGGTCATTTTTGTGAAAGCCCTTTAATGAAGATTATTTCAATATCGATTAATTATATTGTTTTGATGATACTTGGTTCTTGTTTCTTTGCTAAGTTTGATAGATGATTATTTTTATTTCAGTCTCTGTTTGTCCAGAAATTGAAATATTATAATGGCATATGGAACTAGCAGTATTCTTACTAACTTCCTGTATAAAGGTAAATAACTATGGCTGAAGGAAGTAATCGCAAAGGGAGATGTATTACTAAGATAGAGGCAGAGAAGGTGATGCTGTCATCCAACAAGACCTTCCAACTATTACCAGGGACGATATTGATGACGAGCAAGAGGGTGAAAATGACAACTTCAGTAAGTATCTTTATATGTTATATTTTCTATATATTCCTAATTCTTTTTATTTGAAGTGGATCTTTGTATTTCATTTTTTATATGCCTGTGTTTTCAGGTTTAATCATGAATACTACGAAAAGAGCATGAGGGAGGACTATGAACAATGAGCTGAAAAATTCAAAGACCAAGAAAATTGTGGAGTGGGATTACAAGGGCAGAATTGGAGAGACTCGTGCTCAATGTGCAAGTTGGTGTGGTACAATTGTCAGAATCGATCCTCACACCTCTTAAGGTTAAGGGATGGAGTGAAATTCCTGAAGACAAAATAATGAATATGATTAATCGCATCTTGGTAAGAATTCTGTCACTTCTTTAATTTGAACATCAATAATCTTGATATTTGGTGTAATTGCATTCTCTTCTTGTAGGATTACTTTACTATCTTTGAGGAGGGACTCGATAGGGCTGAAGTTATAAGAAGGACAAAATATGTGATAAGAAAACTTAGTGATCAATATAGAGTGTGCAGGAATGAGTTGCATGAAATTTATAATAATCGACATAAAGATCCGGGAAGACTGCAGCGCTTACTTGTTTAGGTAATTACTAAGGATGATTGGGACTAGCTTGTTGCGCATTGGAATGGAAAATATTTTTAGATATGTGTAGGATGAGAATGAAGCAAATGGATTGAATTATTTTGAGGTAGAGCCATTAGATAGAGATACAGTCCTTGAGGCGGGGTTATAAGAGAGATGCACACCATGAGGGCTCAGCTTGATCAGATTACATCTTTATTGTAGAGGTTTGCCCGCCTTAGGTAAATAATTACATCTATTTTTATATTTTAAATAATTATTATGTGGTTAATAATTTATAATACATTGTGATTTTCATAGTCTCAACTTCTAAAGTTTCTATCTTTTTCTTGCAGGTTTCTAAGGATTCTAGCAGTTGTAAAGATGGTGATGCCATCGATCATTGATAGCCCTTAGCTTGACTTTTTTTTTTTTTTTTTTTTGGGGGGGGGGTGTTTATGTATGATGTATAATTTTTTTTATTTTTTGAGTTCTTTGAGTTGCAATGGAAATTCAATTATGTTTGACAATATAAATATTAGTCATTTTCATATATGATACAAGTGTTATTATGCAAGTTTTGTTATGTATGCTTGGTTGTTATATAGGATATGATATGTTAGTACATGTTTTGTTCTTTTGTCAATTTTTTCTAAAAAAATATATACAATTTAGCGACACTTTAAAGGGTCACAATGTTTTAAACAAAATGATGTTTTAAAGCATAATCAAGGAAGCCAGTAATGATGCTGAAAAGCAAGTTTCTTAGCGATATTTAGAAGTGTTATTACCATGCAGCAGGACAGAGTGCAACTTAACCTTGCGGCACTTTTAAAAAGCGTCATTAGTTAGTGACACTTAAAAGCACTGCTCGCTGGAAAAAAATAATGATGCAAATGGCAAACATTATAAAATTTCTTTTCCATGCTTGCGTTGCGATGCTTCTTCAATTCTTATGATGCTTATAAGTGTCGGTAGATGTAGGGCTGTTAATGAGCCGAGCCTGAGCCTCTGTGGGCTCGGCTCGGCTCGTTCCATAAAAATTCGGGCTCGGGCTCGGTACCGAGCCTTGTATTGGGCTCGGGCTCGGGTTCGCTTGGCATAGCCGGGCTCGGGCTTGAGCTTTTAAGGCTTGTTTGCCCGAGCCCGCCCCATCCCCATCCCAGCCAGTGCCCGCCCCATCCCCATCCTCATCCCCATCAACGGTTCGTTGGAGGAGAGGAAGGAAGGAAGGAAGGAAGGAAAGAAAAGGAAGGAAGGAAGGAAGGAAGGAAGGAAAGAAAGAAAGAAAAGAAGGAGAAGAGAAGAAAGAAGAGGGCGGCCGCGAGCACCGCCAGCACGGGCATCGGCCACGGGCATGGCCGTGGGCGCCGCGAGCTCGGCCACGGGGGAGGAGAAGGGACATGAGGAGGTGTAGGAAGGGCGTTGATGAGCCTTCCCCTTTTCAATGAGGAGCTCGGCTCGTTGACAGCCCTATCCCCTCAATGTAGGAGGGTTCAGCCTAGTGTTGGGCAACGGGCCGTGCCGGGCCGGCCCGGCCCAGGCCCACCGGGCCAAAGGACTAAACGGGTCGTGCCTGGCCCGGCCCGCTTATGAAGCGGGCCGTGCCAGGCACGGCCCGTCCAGCACGGAACGCCAGCCCGGCCCGGCCCCAGGCCCGTCTATTGGCGGGCCGGGCCGGGCACGGCACGCCACGGGCCGTGCCAGGCACGGCTCGTAACGGGCGCAAACGGGCCGTGCCAGGCACGGCCCGCAACGGCTTCAAACGGGCCGTGCCTGGCACGGCCCGCAACGGCTCCAAACGGGCCGTGCCGGCACGGCCCGTCTGGAGAGGGGGGAGGAAAATAGCCGTTTCCAACGGCTATTTTCGATAAAAGTCCATTTTACCCCTCCCAACAGTCCAATAACGGCTGAATTGAGGGGTATTTTGGGAAAAAATTTTTTTTGGGCTTCTATAAATAGCCCATTCCTCCCTCATTCTCACCATACCAAACCTCTCATTCTCTCCTTCTCTACTGCTATTATTTCTCTCTTCTAAAGTGCTCTTCTAGCAATTTAATTTTTAGTTTGTTCAAGTGCTACACAAGAGGAGGTTCCTGTTGAGAAGAGAATGTCGCTTCTGTTGAGAGCACAAGAGGAAGCTCGGAATCTCGGCTCTGCCTCTGCCCTCCGACCCTCTACTCAATTCCTCCTTGCGGTTAGTTTTTATTTTTTGAATTAATCATAGATATGTCATCTTTTGAGGAAAGTCAGTTTGGCATTCCTGTTTCTGAGGGAGAAGAAACTAATCTCCAACCCCATGTTCCTAGTTCCTCTAGAACTGGTGAACCGAGTGAAGATCAAACCTCTTCTCGTAAGAGGACTAGTGCTGTATGGAATGAATTTGATAGAGTAATGGTTGATGGAGTCTGGAAAGCTAGATGTAAAAAATGTGCCAAACTTTATAGTTGTAGTAGTAGTGAGGGAACAGGGCATTTAAAAAGACATCAAGAGAGTCATAGGATGCATGATTCTCATGCTCAAACTCAAAGTACCCTTATATACAAGGGGGATTACTTGTAGGTAATTTTGCATATAATCATGAAAATCAAAGAAAAGCACTTGTAAAATGGATAGTTAAGGATGAATTACCTTTTAGTTTATGTGAATCTTTTAATTTTGAAGAATATGTTCAATTAAACCTACAACCTGCTTACAAAAGAACTAGTAGGCGTACATTTAGAAGAGTAGCTATGACCAACTTTTTAGCAATGAAACAAAATTTAATTGAAACACTTTCTACTTTAAATGTAAAAATTTCATTAACTTCTAATATTTGGTCAGCATCTGTAGGTAGTAATTGTTTTATTGCCATTACTGCTCATTATATTGATAATGATTGGCAATTAAATAAACGTATTCTTGCTTTTCGTGCTTTTGATTTTCCACATTCTGGGCAACAAATTTCAAATATTATTTATCAAACTGCATGTTCATATAATATTAATGATAAAATTATGTCTATTACTTTTGATAATGCATCTAATAATAATTCTGCTGTTGCATTATTAAAAGACTCATTGCATCCCATATTAGATGGAAATTTACTGCATATTAGATGTGCATGTCATATCTTAAATCTTTCTGTTCAAGCTGGCATGGGCATGATTCAAGATGTAATTTCAAAAATTAGAAATGCAGTTTCTTTTATTCATGCTTCAAGATCAAGACTTCAAGAATTTAAGGAATTATGCATAAATCATGGTAAACGTTTTAAAAAATTTAAACTTGATGTAATTACTCGTTGGAACTCCACATATAGCATGATACATGATGCATACCCATATAAAAACTTATTAAGTGCATATATTAATGATCGTGGATTAGGCTTTACATTGTCTGAAACTGATTGGAATAAAGGAAAAATTTTGGAAGATTTTTTGCTTAGTTTTTATAATGCTACCAATGTTCTTTCTGGTATTTATTACCCTACTTCATGTTCATTTTTACAACAAGCATATATAATTAGTCAAAAATTTGCAGAACATAGATATGATGATGTTTTAATGCCTATTATTGACCTAATGGAATCTAAATAGAATGAGTATTGGGACAAGATATGTCCTATGCATAACTTAGCTGCTGTATTTGATCCTAGAGTTAAATTAAATGGCGTGCTAATTTTACTTGATGCATATTCTGAAAATATGAATCAAGATTCTGAATCTGCTAAAGATGAGGTAAAACAACTTCTTTATGATATTTATGCTATATATGATGAAAAAATTCGTGGATCTAGAACACAAATACAAACCTCTATTTCTTCTTCTAGTAGTTCTCGTTCGTCATCTATTTTTTCATTCATTGCACAGAGAAGACACACACATGCTTCAAGTTCCTCTTCATATTCTTCATCTTTAAGTAGTGAACTAGAATTTTATTTACGAAATGATCTTCAGTCTGCATATGATGAAAATCAAATAGAGAATCTAGATGTATTATCTTGGTGGAAGAGTGTTAGAAATCAATATCCTGTTATGTCTGCAATTGCACGCGATATTTTAGCTGTGCCGATGTCCACGGTAGCATCAGAATCCGCTTTTAGTGCAGGTCGGCGTGTTCTTGACGAAAAGAGAAGTAGGATGACGGGCGAAACGGTGGAGATGCTTCTCTGCTTCAAGGATTGGTTGGATGCTGAGGCAAGACTTCAAGATAAAGGTGGACATAATACAACATCCTCTGATGATGATGATACAAACACTACTGAAGACTGAAGACTGAAGAGTGAATACTGATTCACTGAATCACTGATGATTAGTAAGATTTCTTAATTTTTTATAATTGTACATTTTTATTGTATTCTGGAGGTCAGACCAAGGTCCAAACCTCGGCCCTTTCTTAGTTTCTTATTGTATTCTAGAGGTCAGACCAAGGTCCAAACCTCCCTTCATGTACCATTTTGATTTAAATTAATAAACTGGTAGAGGTCTATGCCAAACCCCCCACCATTAAGGTGGCTTTATATTCATAAATCCTTAGTTTTCAATATTTATTTATTTTTTTAGAAAATTTATGAAGCATTAATTTTTATCGGGCCGGGCCGGGCCCAGGCCCGGACCGTGCCAGGCCCGCGGGCCAGCCCGGCCCAGGCCCTTATGGGCCGTGCCGGGCTGGCCCGCGGGTCGTGCCGTGCTTGGCCCGCGGGCCTAGAACGGGCCGTGCCGGCCCAGGCCCGAAGCGGGCCGTGCCGGGCTCGGCCCGCGGGCCAGTACCCTGTGACCCAGCACGGCCCTCTCAAATGGGCCGTGCCAGGCACGGCCCGGCACTGTAGCAAGCGGGCCGTGCCAGGCACGGCCCGCTTCGTGCCGGGCCGTGCCGGGCCGTGGGCGGCCCGGCCCAGTGCCCAACTCTAGTTCAGCCGGCTCGAAAAACTCCCCCGTCGGAGGCGGCGGCATCGAGGGTGGAGAAGGGAGATGAAGAGGTGTAGGAAGGGACGAAAGGTACCAGAGGCGGGTGCAGAGGTGGAGGGGAGGGCGTCGTCCTCATCCTCGGAGAGCTGGGATCGAGATTTGGGCGTACGACGTCATTATCCTCGTCGTCGGAGGAGAAGGCGAGGAGGGGGGCATCGGCTTCGGGCTTGGGGGCGAGGAGAACGGATTTGTGGGTGGGGGTGGAGCCGTGGAGCGGTGGAGGTGGGGTTGGCCGGCTGGGAATGTTCTGGAGAAACCGAGAAGAAAGGGGATTTAAATAGATTAACGGGTTTGTTTGGTTAACGGGTTGGTTTGAGTTAACGGGTTGAGCCCAAATCCGAACCAATCTAAGTCGACTTAAAGAAATTAAATGAATTTGGGTTAGTTCGGGTTGGGTCTGATCTAAATCTAACTGGGTTCAATCAGATTGGGATTTAAATTGATTAAGCCAAACAAAATTTAATTTGGTTGAATCCAAATTTAATTGGGACCCAATTAAATTGGTAATTGGACCGAACCCTAATTTGGGCTCGTAAGCTGCTCGGGCTCGAGCTCGGGCTTGAGCTCAAATTTAAACGAGCCTCATTTTGAGCTTGGGCTCGAGCTCGTTTGACTAACGAGCCGAGCCCGAGCCGAGCTTTTACCGAGCCGGGCTCGAGCCGAGCTCGAGCAGCTCGGCTTGTTGACAGTCCTAGGTAGATGACATAAAATACATCGGCTTGTAGATTTTTTTTTGTTTTTTTTGGGTCAATGAAAAGTTACGACAACCCAACTAATGGCTAACTCCATTAATTTCTTAAGTGAAATTTACAAGATTAAACTAGTCTAGAATTGTAAGCTTGTAACCGTGAGAAATTAACACATCAGTCATTAGTTACACGGAAAGAATGTTTTTCCTGTTTGGCAAAAAACCAGAACAACTTTTTATGAGGAAAGAGGATTGTTTGGAAAATGGATTGCAATCGATATGTCAAAATCTCAGCACGACGTATCTCCTTCCTCTACCAGAAATTTTGATGGCAGGACTATACAGCATGAAATGCTGCAAATTATAACTTCTATTCCTCTTCATGATGGCCTTTGGTCCACTAAACCTCAACCCAGAATCCTTCTTCCATGAGGATTTGAACATTTGGGCTTTACTCCAACTGGTGCATCAATTTTTTTATGCTCATTCCCCCTTTTATTACCACTTCTAATGCTATGGTTATCATTATTTCTTAATCAAGATAATTGTTATTATCAACTAAAATTTCTTGTTCAATTTAATTATCAATCAGATTGCTTAACCTACCTAAGTATCAATGTTTCATTTTCAGATCCAATTAATCTTGTCATGCTTTTTTCTTTCTATGCACAGTTATGCGACATGGATGTTATATTGACTGTCTCCAAATTATTAATTGAATGCATGTTCATCAGTGTCATGATAACGACTCCCAACCATATCATCAGAGTCCCAACAAGCATTTTCTCCATTACTTGTCGTCATCGGTATGATAGCTCAACTGCTCAACTTAATTGCCAAGGTGTAACACATCCATGGTGCTTCTCTCTCTTTTTTTTTTTTTCCGACAACTCTTTTAAATTCTTTTTCCAGTTTTGCTGTAACACAATTACAGATCCAAACATGTAAACCATTAAATTTCTCCCATGAAGCTTTTCTTGTTGAGTCTACTATCCACTGATTCGACAAGTTCAAATGTGGGTCACCTTCAGATTTTGGAGGTCATGTTGGGGATGAGATTGAGCTGGATTCAGTGCTTTATGTTGTGTCTAGGTTGGCCCTTAGCTTCTTCACCCAATGCATTCAAGTTGCATTCCTAGATATTGTGCGGTTTTATTTTATTTTTTTTATTTTTGTTCAGAAAATTCATGTTTTCATATTAAATATAGTTTTACTAGAATAATCACGTATGATAAAACTGTGGGCAAAATTCTATTCTTAAGGTGGTGGACTAGTTTTTTTTAGATGGTTAGAGAAAATTGTCTGGAATAACATATCAGGGTTTCTTCGAAAGTCATGCATGTTTCAACTTCGAAATAACATCTTTTCTTCTAATCACTAGGCAAAATCAAATGCATTATCTTTTCAGAAACTCTCCAACACAAGAAGAGCGAATTGGCTTCACAGTATTTATGTCAAGTTTTTTTCCCCCCATAGTTCTTAAATCAACCCAGATGTGATAAAAGGCCAATACTTCCCTACAACTACTGGTACATTTTGAAAATCACCAATTTCCCAGTTTCAAGTTAGAGTTTTGGGTGCATTATCAAGTATTGAATATGAGCTATTATCAAGTTAGAGTTTCATTTTTCTACCGCATGTACATTTCCATTTCCCTTCCTCTCTCTCACTTGAAAAAAAAAAACAAAAAACAACTAGAAGATTTTCAATGATGAAGCTGGAGGGGAGCTTGGGCCAAGAAGGCAATGAAATCCGCATGAATTATAAAGGACCTAAGACAGTTCGATAAAAGTAAAACTAATCACTTAAATCTATAAGTAATCAAGTAATCAAATATTGTTTCCACTTTACAGTCGTAGGTGTCCTGATTCTAATGGTACAGCATTATGTTGTGCTAGCATAATTATAACAGTATCAATAAGATATATTCCATGAAAATCAGATTAGAAGAACCTGATCACAACATTGTTGTATCCCGAGGTATGCGTGAAATTTTTTTAGAACATTTGGTTTTCTTGATAAGTACTTTAGTCTACAGAGATTTGGATGTATTAGCCTCCCTTGCCAATGCAATCCTAGGACAAACCTTTTATTTCTTATGAAAATTAATTTGGATCTTTTTTTGTGGTTAATGAATGAGTCAAAAAAAAATAATCATGACAATCCAACTAATGACTAACATCATTAATTTTTTAAGTGAAAATTACAACCTTAAACTAGTCTACTATTGTAAGTTTGTCCAGTCATTAGTTACCAGAAAGGATTGTTCGTTCTGTTCATTGAGAAGCAGAACTTCTTTTTATGAGGAAGAATGTTTTGAAATTGGATTGGAATCAAAATGTCAAAATCCCAACAAAACACATCTACTTCACCACAAATTTTAAATGCAGGACTATACGGCATCAAATGTAGATATTTATAACTTCTCTTCCGCTTCATGATGCCATGATGGACCTATTTATATATCCATGCCCTATTTTCAGATAATGATTGTTATTGAGCACTAAAGGAGGCTACGACAGGCTGCATGCTATCTTGCATCCGTCTTTTTCTTCGTCGTACTTGTATTCCTGTACGCTACATCCACGCAACATGATCCTCTAAACCTCAAATCAGAATCCTCCTTCGAAGATGTCTAGGTGACATTTTGTGCTATAATCCAACTGATAAATAATTTTTGTATACATTCCCATATTTATTACCATTTCTAGTGCTATAGTAATAACTATTATTAATCTGCTATAGTAAGACTGCAAATGGATCGGGTTGACCCATAACCTAACCTGACCCGACCCGACCCATTGAGATCCGACCTGACCCGTTTTGGACGACCTGTATGGGTCGGGTCGAGTTCTAAAATACCCGTTCCATTTTCTAGGTCGGATCTGAGTTTATTAAATTCAAATCTGATCCGTCTCTACCCGTTTTATTTGAAATTTGAATAATTTTGGAATTTCAATCCTACAATTTAGACCCGTTTCTATCCGACTCGACTCGAATCTGTAAAATTATTTGGGCCTACAGGGTACAAACAAATTCTGAAGCCATGGATGGTTGATCCGACTCGGATCTGACCCGAATTCGAACCAGACCCAACCCAGACCCGAATTTTTCGGATTGGGTCTGGGTTATGCATGATCGACCCGACTTGAACGACCCGTTGGGTCAAAAATTATAATGGTGGGCCCGATCCAACATGACCCAACCTTCTATTGAGTCGGATCTGGGTCGAAAATTAGGACCCGAATAAGGAACTAAGTCAGATCGACGTCACTCATGACCCGACCCGAGTCGACCCATTTGCACCCCTATGCATCACTGTTATTATCAACTAAAATTTCTTATTAAATTTAAGTATTTATCAAGTTGCTTAACGTACAGACATTTTAATATTTCATTGTAAGATCCAATTAAACTTGTCATGATTGTGTTGGGCAATTGAGCCTGTCTACAATCATCTGTGCACTGTTATGCAACATGGGTGTTATATTATATTGGTCTCTCAATTATTGATTTCTATGTCTTGAACACAATTCCGCACCAGGTCATCATCTTTTCTATAAGCTATTTTATCCATAACATGTTGTCAGCATCAGTTTCTTAATGACCGATAGCAACAATGTCTTGTCAGCTTTTAATAAAATAGCCCTATTGCTCACTTAATTGCCAGCCTGTAACCTATCCATGATGCTTCTCATTTTTTTTTCCCGACCACTCAGTTACTAAATTTCCTTTTCCAGTTTTTCAGTAACATGATTGCTGATCCAAACACACTAGTAAAGTGAACCTTTTCTTGTTGAGTCTACTGTCCACTGCTTCCACATGTTCAAAGCTTTGATCCATTTATGTTTTAGTGGACTGATGAAACTATGCAAAGCAAAGAAAGCCTTTGTTGCAGCTAATTTCTGTTTAATGAACAAAAACACTCCTTTGAATTCAAAGGCTTATTATTAATTTCTGCTACACAATTTAGTGAAGGTAACAAGAACAATTCTTTATTTCCTTGAAAAAACAAGATCTTTTAAAGAGAAAAGCCTTAATAACACACCATTCAACTAATTTATTGTCACAGCCAAAACATAAGATATCAAAGAACACAATAAAATGGAAGCCGGCCTGATATATTCTAACCATTCACCACTGCACAGTTCTTCCTAATCTCGCCCATCGATCCAGTCTTAACCTCAATCCTGCCCATCTTCTCCATAGAGAAGGCAAACACTTTGAAGAATACTTCAGGGGAGCTGTTGACAAGGCTCATAATAGAAGACTTGGTGGCTGCATTGGTTATGAGAGCTGCATCGGATTGGAAAAGACCTCTTCTCTTGAGTACATTTTTATAATATCCAAGATCAAACGTTCTAAAGCTTCCTGGGTCCATTTCAGCAATTGATGTATTGTCATTAGGGGACTTGCACTTGTTCTTCTTCAAATTTGCAGCATAGAAACTGTCCAGAGAAGGGTCCTGATCGCCTTTTCCCGTGAAGTTGTAGAGACGTTTGCTAAATGATGAGCAGTGGGAAATACCAATTGTATGAGCTCCTGATACAGTCGAAGGAAGGTTAGCCAGATTTCTTGTTGTAACAAAGAGAAAATTTTTGGATAACTCCTTAAAAAATATCAAATTTGTGTAGCCTCTTTCAACAGATACTATGCATTAGTTTGTACTAAAAATGACTCTCCTCACATGCACTAATGTTTGCTCATTTTGATTAAGAGTTGAAATGGACTACACATAAAGGAGACCAATGGATAAAAAACAATGGAGGTAATAGATTTTGTTTGGAAACCCTATTGCAATAAAAATTGTACTATTTAGGATTTCTATTTTTTATTTGACACAAACACATATGACATTATGCATCATAATAATGGAATAAGCAAGCACATTTTTGACAATTACAATATATATGATCATGATTGGATACCCCTTGGGTCATTGTGATAAAATAAATGACTGCTGTATGCAAGTGTTTCATGTATGTTTTATATGTTTCTGATATATTCTAAAGGGGTTGGCTTGCAAGATACAAAAATGATTGATGAAAGGAAATATAGCATACCAGATAACCAAACTAGATCAGCCACACTGAGCCCCTTGTTAGCAAAGGATGTTTGAAGTGCACTGAAATTAAATGTTGGGGCTGGAATGTTGTTCAAAGCTTCTGTGGAGTTAGAGATCAACCCATCCCTACGCCCTGTTGGAACTCTCCAAAAGGGTCCTCCCTATTGCAAATAAAGTCATTTACCACAAAAAATATTGAAATTCAAAACTAGTAATTCTTAAATATGTATGGGTTTCTTACTATGACTCCCACTGCATCCCTTGCAACTAGTGCAAGAATATCTGCGCATGAAACAACACCTGGGCACTCCTTTTCCACCAAGCTCTTCACCCGATCGATGAAATCGAACCCGCGAAGGGTCAAGTTTGGAGTTGCAGATTTCTCAGCTTGGTTCTTGCTGGTGGAATTAATGAGAACAGAGCCATCACAACCCTGGAAGTTGAGTGAACACCATTCATTATTTGGTACCAGAACAAGGAAGACAGGATGGTATATGTTAATGGAAGGAATATAATACATACCCTCACAAAGCAGTCATGGAAGTGCATTCTAAGGAGGGGTGATGCCAAAGTTGGTGCATGTGGGATGTGCTCCTTAACAAAGCCAGAGATGATTTCCTCTGCCTTTGGACAGCTTTTGTGATAGAAGCCCAACTGCAGATCAGCTTTCACACAACACAAAAGACCCAAGAATAACCAAATCATAGAACCCATAAGGCTCATCCTCCTAATTGTTGCTAACCAAAACATAATCCACAAGCCTTATGCACAAACTTTGGAAATTAAAGCACTGGATCTCTAATCCAAATGCACTCTATAATGCTCTAAACTCTAAAACATGGAGGGAGATTTATAGCTCTTCTGTAACTCAGTTGTCCACTAGTGTTTCTAAGCTTCTTCACCAGCTGAGAGCCATGTGCCGCCTCTCTCTTTAATATTTGTAGTAGTTATTGGGGCTAATAATGCACGGGATTTGTTAGCCTTGTTGAGCATGAGATAAGCTAGAGAATGTTTAATGGTTAGGATTAGGGTTTAGGTAAGTCTTTCCTAATAAGTAGTCATCAAATGTAATCACAATTTCACCAGCCCCCTTCTTTATTTTAAGGAGGTGTTTGGTTGTGGAATAGATTTTGGAAGGGATATCCTTGTGGTTGAAGAAATAAAACTATTCCGCAGAATAGAACATTTTTGGTGTTTAGTTAGACAGATAAGTGCAGAGAATAAGGGGCATTTAATGCGTATTAAACATCATGATACTTTATATTTTCAAATAAAATCAAATTACCCTCTCACTTTTTTGAGTAATTATAGAGTGGACAAGGGTAAAATTAAAAAAAAGAAGGGAATAAGGTCAAGTCTATTCCACAGTATGAGTTTATTCTATTAATTTGGTGGAAAAGGATAGGCCCACTTATTCCCCACATGATACAGACCTCAATTTCAGGGCCACTTATATCCCACTTTTTGTATTCATTTGACTGAATCAATTGCATGTGTATGTCTCTGCATGATTCAATGTGCGGTTGCATGCTTTTCATAGAAAGATAAATAAATAAAATTAGTGGCCCTAGCCATTTTGGAATTCAGATTAAGAATTAGAGAAAACAAACAAGAAGAATACTAAATAATGTCTTTTTTTTATCAAGATAATGTGGCTCATAAATTTGTCATATGTTGTGAATGGTCGGGTGACTAAACTGGGCTGAGCTTATTAGGCCTCAAATGATAATTTTGATATTATAAATTATTTTAATCATTTTTTACTCTCTCTCTCTAATTTTATTTTTTTGTTCTTACTTACTCATTTTTCATGTTATTTTATATTTACCAAAATTGTGCAACATAAATTCAAGTAAGTCATGTTTCAATAATTAATGACAAAAGCCTAGAGCACATGATTAGTTGATATTCAATTAAAAATTAATACTAAAATAACTAGATATGAGAGATGTTAGATTTTTATACTATAAAAACAGATGTATCAAGTTAACTGCTCACCAATCCGGGCTCATGGTGCTTTTGTATTGGTCTGATAAATACGGGTGATCCCTTGATGGTTCCATAAGATTTTGCGGGTAAAAGGAACAATTAGTAACAAAAAGTGCAAATTTACACTCCAACATATCTTTATAGGATCTGATTGAGATATAGTATATTGATCAGGGAATTTTTGTTTCATGAATTAACTCTGTACTATTTTCCTACCTACGAATCTATAGGCTCTACACATGGAGGCAAACTTCATACATTCTATGTAATAATACGTAACTGTATATATCATGTTAAATTATTTTTGTTATGGACCAAATTTTTGTCAAAAATAAAGTGATAAAGAATCAATTCAGATTAATATGGTTATATATAATAAAAATTTGAGAAGTTTATAATAACGCGAGGTACTTTAATTTATGTTGAAGTTGCAAGAAAAAGAGGAAAATATCTAAAGTAACATATGAGAAAGGATTAAAAGAGGCTTGAAATAATATGAAAGATGACCTCAGATAAGAATACGTGGTGAATAAAAATTGATAATATCAAACCGACATAGCTTGAAAAGGTCTGGATTGTTATGGTTATCATTATGATTATCAAATCCTTAGTGCTACCGAGGCAGGTATGAGCAGGCTATAGCAGAGGAAAGAGTTTGTCTTTTATGCACATGCAATCATGATCTGAATTCTACCATGAGTCTCCTTATAAGAAAAGAAAATATAATATTATGCATACTACTTAGCTTGTAAAAATTCATATTATCCAATATTATTTTGTTATGGCACATCTTGGATCACCACTAGATACAATATTATAAGATACAGTTAAAAGACAAGCTATCTTCGCATCATTGTCCATGATTTGTATTTAAACTTGGTTATCTAGTCTGATCAAGTTTTAAGAATCAAGTATTTTTTTTTTTTTTTTAACAAAAAGAAGGTCACCCATCAGTTTCATTGAGATAATGAACTACAAAGAAATTAACTGAAGTCTACTGTATCAAAAGAAAAAAAAAAGACCGCAAACTACAGATGAAATTTCAACTTAACTAAAACGAATAAAAAAAAGAAGAAAACAATTCAAGATGGAGAAGGAATAAACGAACAGAGGGGCCATGAGGGGAGATAGAGACTAGACTACAAAGCAGCTGGCAAAAGCATATTTTTCTCCAAATTAATACTATTTGGTAAGGTTGGTTTCTATTGTCCTTTCAATTCCCATATGATGCCCTTTTATTTTCTTTTGCAAGGTGAAGGGCGGTGTCCAAGGACTTATCTATTGCATTCTCTGGGCTTCCTTTTCTCTTTTAGCAACTTGTCCAAGCATCTTCTTCTTCTTCCTGCACCTTCTTTAAATAGTAGAATAATCTAATAATAGTATATCTAGCTATCCATCCATCTATTTATCTATCTATATATATGCATAGTTACTATAAATTTCAATCATAGTTTTTGATAGATGTTTCTCAATTTTGAGTATATTTGGATGTTTTTAATATTCCAAATCTTTTTTTGTCATCCTTTCTTGGAAAACAAAACTTTCGAATTTAGTTGATTGGCATTTCTTAGGAGCTTTGGTCATTTAAAAGGTAAATTTTGAAATATAGAAATAAAATAAAATGATAAAGAGAGAAAATATAATATCTGAACATTTTATATAAAAGTAAAAAAATTTAATGTTACCGGGGATAAAAAAATTAAATAATATCTTTTAATTAGTTTTTTTGATGACATTCTATATTGTTATATAAAATATTTAGCAATTATTATATACTTGGAGCCAAAGCTTTTGCATTTTATATTGTAAGGCGTAAAGAAACTTCAGATCTATGAAGCTTTAGTGCTCATTTAAAATGTATTCAACCTAGTAAAAGGAAAAGGTAAAATTGGTTGGAAAAGAAGCCCTCGTGGAATATGCAATGTAGGTGAAAGCGAAAGTTCAACGGTACGCCTAAAAGCATTATTAAACAATGTTAGGCTTGCAAAGCGGTGTGTCTTGGAACACTTGAACACGTTCCTTTGTTTTACTTCGGCTTGCAACGGGGCAAGCATGGGGGTCCAAACTTCTCAAGCAGCGTGGAGTAGGTCAGGGATAGCACCAAACCCAGTGGGGCCCTCCAATTTAAAGTCCTTTTCTTCTCCTTTAAATCAATCACGTCATTGCTCCACCCTTGCAATGCTTCCGTCCTTTAGCTCATAAGCATCAATGGGATACATCGGGCCTACAGATGATAGCATCCATCTTAGCGTGCCTAGCCATGTGGTAGATGCGCGAATTCTGGTCCGCAATTTATGTTACGAGCCGCTGGAGACTCTGTAATTCCTGGGCATGATGCGTTGCAGTTTATGTGATAATTTGATTCAATTAAGTTGTCCGGGAAAGTAGTTTAATGTGCTTACCCTAAGAAAAAGAAATAGTTAGGGTAAAAATTGAGGTTATAATAGTAGTCTCATCTATAGTGATCAGAATGATATCCAATAGCTCTTGTGGATTCAATATAGGCTATGTAGCCATTGGATTCTGCTCTAAGCTTGCTGAACTAGGATTGCCGGCTTTTGCATTATAGAGTCCCGTGTTATCATAGTTGGCCCCTATATTATCCATTTGGAGACAGGCAGCTTTCATTTATTGTTATGCCCCGAACCCAGCATCTGGGTTCAACACGCGATACGGCTGCATACTCTTTAGAGCATAGCCATAGAGAATAAGCTAGGCCTACAAATTTAATACAATATCAATATTTGGAATCAACAAGGATCTCAATTTACACCGAAAAATAAAGTTGGTCCAATTACAAAATTTGATCATCCAACCAGTATCAGTGATGCTCTATCTAATCATCCCCTCCACCTAGGATCTCAGCCTAGTAAGAATTTAAATCGCTATACCATAAGTAATAAGAATATAATCAACCAGCAATACGAGATAACATGAATATCGTATCAATATTTGAAAAGCTCATACAAATAATATGCACGTTATCATTTTATCATAAGGCATATATATATATGTGTGTGTGTGTATATATATATGTGTATATATGTATGTATATATGTGTATATATGTATGTATATATATGTGTATATATGTATGTATATATATATATGTGTGTGTGTGTATATGTATGTATGCATGTATGCATGTATGTATGTATGTATGCATGCATGTATGTATCTAATTATTCTACCACGCATAATTAAGCCCGTGGTGGCTATTTCCGTGCGTTGGCTTATGGGCGCTATCAAGATTCCATACATAAGACTGTGAAGGATATCCCCATACATTAGCCCATGAGTGCTATCAAGATTCCGCGTGTAAGCCTGTAAAGGCTATCTTGATGCATCAGCCCATGGGTGTTATTCTATGACGAGGTTATTTCAAACCATATCTTGTTTATTTAATTTACATATTACTCTTGTCAAATCAATTACCACCTATACAATAAATTTTTCTCAAATTCAAGGTATCTTTATTCATATAAGCATGTTCTCAATATCTGATATGTATAATAATTATATGAATATATTTGTACTGAAAATCATATAAAATATATCACCGTATGACTAAATTTATCGATATAAATCTCATGATGCAAATCCAGCAATACAAAACAATAAACATATATATAATTGGTGTCCAAGTACAGAGATTCTTACCTCTATTGCAATCCAACACAGCTACAATGCTACAAATCCACACTTAATATATCCAGTCAATTTAATATCAATATAAAATTAATTTATCCCCTATCAATCACTTGCCATATTAATGAATCAATTATTTAGAAATTTATAAATTTTAGAGCCCTAACATTTGAATTACCACTATTCTCTATTCTATTTTAATTGAAATTAAATATAAATAAAAGGTCAGAGCCTTATTTCAATTTAGAACTAAAACATATATTCTTGTTGGGCTTCTTCTTGCTAGGATGACTGTAGCCTCATATAAAATTAGGGCTAACTATGAAAATAGATTTATATAGGATGATATACGAGGCCAATTAAATAACAACGCCCAATTATTGGAATCAGTCAACACAATGTAATCTAATTCATCTGATCAAGAAACATATATCAAATCAAGGGAATAGATAAGGGATTATTAATTATGGGTCAATGGTAGCTAAAAACATTTGGTGCAGGACGGACAGGATCGACTAGGTAGTAGCGTCCGACGATCTGAATCGGTCTGCTCTGGCCAATCAAACCAATCAAATCATGAAACAAGAACCAGACTATAGTATAGGTAACACAATAGGGATTTATGATGATAGAGGTCCAGTAGTGGTCGACAATAGTCAGGATAAGGCTAGCTTGACAGGTGGTCGCAGCAACATTAGTTCAGAATCTTCTCTTAGGGTCAACCCGGATCCATAATGAGAACGTCAGGGACACTCCTGCTGGGCCCATAAAACCATGCGAAGAGAGAGAAACAAAGGAAGAGAAATCAAAAGAGAAAGGAGAGAGAAAGAAGAGAGAGAAGACTCTCTTCTTTCTTCTCAAAATAGGGGAGAGCCCGTCTCTCTCCTTTTTTTCTCAGATCAAGGGGGTGGCGGCCACCAAGCAGCCAAGGCAGCCGACTCCGATGGCGGCGGCCTAGGGCGATCTCTTTGCCAAGGCATCACCTGTGACAGTGGTCGGCTGGCATAGGGAAGGAAAAAGAAAGAGGATCATCAAAGAACCAATCAACTCGGTCTGATCATGACTATTTCCCAAACCCACCACCACATGATCTCAGAGGGTCCCCAAGGGTGGCAAGGCTCGGCCTTTTTCCAGTGGCCAGTAGCGGCGAGCATGAAAGAAAAAAATGCGGAAACAGGGCACCCCTGTTTCGGATTAAATTATGGTGATTAGCCAGTTAAATTCAAGCAAGGATGGCTATAAATCTAGAAAAAGAAGGAGAGGAAGGCAGGCGATACTCACCTCAGTCCGGCGAGGTTCCAACGACCCTTTCTGGTGATGAATTAGAGAGGAGATTTAGAGAAGAATCGTTGACATCGGCAGCGATTCTTGGAGAAATTGGCGATGGCTTTCAATAGCTGACGCATATTTATAATCTGGGGCATAAATTTGTAATTTGACACTTATTAATAAATAAGATTGGGCAATTTGTTTTTCATTCATGTTTGTATATGTCCATGAATCGTCCAAGAAATTAATAGATGATGACACATATTCTCAAAGAAGTTGAGAATTTGAGGCATGTGTCATTAGGGATTAATTTCTAAATACTTCTGATCGATGGATCCATCATAAGGGACGGTGATCGATCCGCTGAGATTAGTGCATAGATCACTTAGTCAGATGGACGAGTCTCGAGTCCACGATGTAGAGACACTGGAGTGATTATGCAAGTACTTGTTAGAGAACAAGGTACTGAGCGTGATCAAAGATAGTAGTGTTGGGATTTGTATCCTAAATGTCAATCATCAGCATATTGATGATTGAATTTTGTAAATGAATTGACAAATTAATAAAGTGTTATTTGGCATTATTCATCATTTCATCTTCAAATGAACTCTTATATAATGAAGTCCTTAGGACTTATGTTATGATAAAGGAGGATTTATCTTTGAGTCCTTAAACTTGTTCGTGACCAAATGATATGTTGTTACTAGGACGACAGCATTATCGAGATTAGGTCGTTGTGTGACATATACGTTAGTTGTCCTCTTAACCAAGGAGTGTGGAGACACTGGTATGCCACACAGGTGAAGTGTAGGACTACATTTTACTGAACGTGACCAATTCCGGAACGCTTACTGTCGAGAGATGTTCCGAGTGGATATGGGTATAAGTTTGGCCCTCTGACCTGAGACCGCAACTTGTGACTAG
Organism: Phoenix dactylifera; assembly: GCF_009389715.1. NCBI lineage: Eukaryota > Viridiplantae > Streptophyta > Magnoliopsida > Arecales > Arecaceae > Phoenix > Phoenix dactylifera. The sequence goes on from NW_024067682.1 coordinate 404,021, forward strand.
CAAGCAACTCACTGTACTTTGGTACCGGACTACCTGAATTTCTAATTCAGTGACGAAAGATCACTGGGTGCAGTCAAGTACTTGCGTAGTCAGTTATGAGTTAAGATGGAATTGACCCCTCCTGAAAATAGGAGATAATGTCTTGTGATTAATTTAGCAAAATCTTGGCCAGGGTAATCCCAGTGAGGAGTCACGGGATATCTAAAGTTAATCACATAATGGATGTACTAATTATAGGGTTGACAGTGAGCTCTAAGTCATCCTGGCATTAGGAGTCAAAGGGATTGAATTATACAGTAACCATAGTTCAGGATTCCAGAATATTTGCTTCACATATATTCGACCTATCCGGACGTCGGGTACCATTGCTAGATGGTCACATCAATTAGTGTAGGAAATTGTTCCTATACTACCGGCTTAGGTTCGAACCTATGAGGTCACATGCATAGAAGATTCCTGATTGATCAAGAAAGCTGATGAATGATTAAGAATCATTCAGGGGTAATTTGGTCAATTTGATTGGCAAATTATCTTATAAAATAATTAAAGTGATTATTGAATGATTAATTAGTAATTAAATTACTAATAAACTCAATTTGATTGAGTAATTGTGCTAGGGATGAGCCAAATTGAATTGGATTCAAGTTTGGGCTCAATCAGGGTCCGACCTGATTAGATTGGGTTCAACCAAATTCTTTGTTTTAATCCGGGTTTGACCAAATTTAATTAGGTGCAACCCAAGAGGATTAGGCTCAGATGATGTGGCAATTAGTGGTGACATGGAATTGGATTTCATGAATTTTAAATAAACCAAAATTATTGCATGGCGCATGGACCCATTGCTTGACACATGGCGACATTGTTTGTTGTTTGAATTTGAATTCAAACATTAAGCAATATATTAAATGATTTCATACATCAAATAACTTCCCTAGCTGGCGTGTGAACCTCTGAATCATTGAAATTCGAATTTCAAATGAAATATATGCGACAAGAGGTAGGAAAATTCTGCTGCATGGATTTCAAATTCCTCCCCTCTTGCACATGTGTTTAAATTTGAATTTAAATCAGATTTGGTTGAGATCTGATTTGGGTTATTCCTATTCCTTTGCATGCGCCAACTAAAGGAGGTTTTCTGAAAATAAATTTCGAATTTTGAATGAAAATTCGGAGGCCATTAAAAGGGGTCAAACATGGGCACCGAAAACACATTGATTGCAGCCTTCTTCCTCACCTGCCTCCTCCTCCTCTTTTTCTCCATTTTAGATAGGGTTTTCAGGGTGAATATCTAGAAGATTCAAGATCAGATCTGAGTCCTCTACTTTTCTTACAAACCTCATCTCTATCTGCTTCAAGATGATTGATCAAGAGTTGATTGAATCCCGGCGGGCATATTTCAGCTTTCAAGTGTTTTGCAGCTGCTAGCACTGTTGCGGAAGAAGATCCTTCAGGACTTCGCGTGTACTTCTCGTAGAGGCCATTCGTGTGCGTGGCTGCGAAGTCAAGAATCAGATTCACAACTTTCATCCATCATAAAAGGTATTAATCTAGCATTAATTATTTATTATGGTGTCAAGGTCTAGGTCCGATTTTCCGAGGTTTTACCCTCTTTTGGGGCTCCTCACGGAGATATCTCCAGAATCCATTCGATGGATATTCGGAGATTAATTGGAATAGAGTTCTTAAGTTTCAGATCTGATAGTTAATCATGCATAAAAGTTTTAGCATAATTGTTTAAATGATTCCGGCATAATCCTATGTGTTCTTAATGTGCTGATTTCTAGATTTGATCTTATAAGCATGCATGAATTAAATTGTTTGATTCATTTTTTCGCTGTATTTTTGAAACTTTAAAAGAACTATGTGTGGCTTGATTTTCCTTGTGAAGGGGTACGTAGGCAACCCGATCAGGTTCAGCCGTTTTCAAAAAAAAAAAAAAATTCAGCATGCTAAACACCGAAGAACCTAGGAATAACTTTCAGTGGTATCAGAGCCAGGTTTATGTTTAAACTTTAATGTTTTAATTCTTGCAATTAAATCTGAAATCATTAACATGTTTAGATTAGATCTAAAGTGCTTTTTATGATTGATTTAATTGCTGATTATGCATGATTAAGTAGATCTGAAATTTTGGATGCATATGATGCATGTTTGTGTTGGAATTAGTAACATGAATATATCTGAAATCATAATATTGTTTAGATTAGATCTAAATAAAGTTTATGATTCATATGATCTCTGATTTTAATGAACAAATCAGATCTGAAAATAAAAGTGAAAAAATAAATACATGAGATGTATGTTGTTTGTATTAATTCATGTTGTTATGTATTTGTGATGCATGAACATAACATATAATGACTTAAATATGAATTAAATATGATTACATATGATTAATTACAAAAACTCAGATCTGAAAATGTGTTTTAAGAACTGAAAGATTGTAATTAATATGTAATTAAAAAGAAATATGCAATGATCAAAACTTTCATAAGTCTAAACTTAATTGAGAATTAAGTGTTATGAAATAGAATTGTAACTCAATTAATTGACATTGCATAATTCTTTGGGCATATGGGTTAGCTTGAATCAAGTTCTTAGGATTGGATTAGACTAAAGGTTAGAATCAAACATGGTCTAATTAGAGTTAATTGATCAAATCTAATTAAGTAGTAACTAGATTAGGTCAAGAAAACTTTAGGTTAAATACAATAGTTGTAGATTGATCAATTCCATGTCTTTGATTAGACCAAGATGGAACTTGATTTAGGCTCAGAGGTGTAGCCCGAGTCATTTGAGTAATCAAATCGAAATTGATTAACCAGTCGGTGTCTAAGGTAAGTTTGGCAGTTTTGATCGGTGGTTTTTAATTGGGAGCTGCTCGCACTGATTCGTCTTTGTCGAGTTAATGGCATATCCCTTCCACCGATCTCACTTACCTGGCCGACATGGTCAATCACATTTTGATTGGATCACTTAATGATTCGAGTTAGCCCATGCCTTAAGGAAAATCAGTATGACTGATTTAGGTGTCTTCTTAACCGGTTTGAGTCTAATCTGATTTGGTGAAGTCAGTGGGAGAAATTAAACTAACCGGATCTTCTCATCTATCCTAATTATGAAATCCTCTAAAATTATTAGGTCCTTAAAATGAAATGGTTATGGGGATAACTAGGTCATAGCCTCCCATTAAGTTGGGTGATAATGGGTCCAATGTTTTGATAATTATTGGAGGCGCCACACGCCTGGTACTTATCAAGCATTGGAATTGTCATTCAATATATGATGAGTTAAGTGTACCTTCAATAGGCGGTCAGGTGAGCCGAGCCACACTCGGGCTTGGTCGTCTATTAGTTGATTAGACTTAACCCTATCATTTAATGGTTGGACCTGACTAGGGTATTCGGTGGAGGCGCCACACGCCTGTCGAAAAACCTAGGGCAAAATCATCACTAGAAGTTGCTTGGTGAAGCAATTGGTTAAGAACCTACCAATAGGTGCATATGGGTTGGCCGAGCCACACTCGAGCCTATATGTGATCTATTGGGTTCTAGTGCCCACTAAAGAATTAGGAGTAATTTTTCGAATTAGAGGTAGAGACTACCAATTTGTATAAAATAGAGAGAATACCTTTAGACTAAAGTCCAAGTCTATTGAGTTTAGTCAATTCATATACTAACAACCAAATTTTTTTTTATGCAGAAATGGCCACTAATTTGTCACTTCGCTCATTGTTGGACAATGACAAGTTGACTGGTCCAAATTTCAATAATTGGCATAGAAAACTGAAAATAGTGCTAGAGCATAAGAGGATCCTTTATGTGATAACGGATCAAGCACCAGAGCAGCCCGCTGCTAATGCATCAAGATCGGCCAGAGACACTTATCAGAAGTGGCTCAGTGACCGGATCACTGTTCGATGCATCATGTTGGCAGCAATGAGTGATGAGTTTAGTAGGCATTTTGAGAATACGCAGCCGGAAGATATCATTTAAGTGTTGAATGAATCACTCGGCGTTCCTGATGATGTTGAGAGGCACAAAACTAGTTGTGCCATCTTTAGCGCCCGAATGAAAGATGGGACCTCGGTAACTGATCATGTACTGTACATGATTGAGTTGATCGAGCGTCTAAGCTCTCTTGGCTTTCCCCTTCATGATCAATTAGGGAAGGATGCCATACTAAACTCATTGCCTGGATCATACCATCCTTTTCTCACTCATTTTCGTATGATGAAACCTGTAGTGAATTATCACCAATTGTTGGGGTTACTATAGACGTTTGAGAATGATCATCAACTTCTTAAGAAGACGGTGAACTTAGTGGGAGGTTCATCCAAGGGTCGCTCCTTTAAGAAAGGGAAAAAGAAAAATAAAATCCAAAAGAAACAAGTGCACCATGCTCAGCCTAGTCAGAAAAAGAATAAAAAGGCTGATCAGAGCAAGGCGGAGTGCTTCTTCTGCAAGAAGCAAGGACATTGGAAGAGAAACTGTCCTCTTTATATTGCATCCCTCGATCCGAACCGGCCTAAGAAAAGTGGGCAATCAGTTGCCAATCAAGGTACTTATATGATAACACCTTGCAATTTTTCTATTTGTGATAATTCGACCTGGGTATTGGATACCGGTAGTCCTTTTAATATTTGCAATTCGTTGCAGGGGCTACAAGTCAGTAAGAGGTTTGAAGAAGGAGAAAGGTTCTTGAATGTTGGAGATGGAAGACCAGTTCCAGTTCTAGCTTTAGGAATTCTTAAACTTGAATTCAGCTCTCATGTAAATGTCCTTAGTGATTGTCACTATTGTCCAAGTTTTCTATTGAATATCATTTCTGTAGGCCTTTTGGCTAAAAATGGTTATGAAATATCAATAAAAAAGGATTATTGCAATGTCATTTGGAATGGTGTTGTTGTAATGAATGGAATTCTGAGTAATGGCATTTACATTTTGTCACAGCCTGTTCATGTAATGTATAAATCCAATAAGCGCCCTAGAATAGATAATGTCACGGATGTCTACCTTTGGCATCATAGGCTAGGTCATATCAACAAGAACAGGATGAACAGGTTAAGTAAAGAGGGAATCCTTGATGTTAATGATTGTGAATCATTGACAACCTGTGAATCATGTCTTCTTGGTAAAATGACCAAATCACCTTTTACCGAAAAAGGTGAACGAGCCAGTGATTTATTGATCCTTGTACATTCTAATGTATGTGGGCCAATGAGCACAGATGCTAGAGGTGGGTATTCATATTTCATTACATTTACAGACGACCTTTCTAGGTATGGTTATGTCTATTTAATGAGACATAAATCTGAATCATTTGAAATGTTCAAATTATATCGTAATGAAGTAGAAAAACAAACTGGAAAAAGTATTAAAACTCTTCGATCAGATCGAGGAGGTGAATACCTCTCCAGTGAATTTTTAACATATCTAGGAGAAAATGGGATTCTCTCCCAATGGACTCCTCCTGGTACACCACAATATAATGGTGTGTCAGAAAGGAGAAATCGAACTCTGTTAGACATGGTTCGATCCATGATGGGGTTTGCTAATCTGCCCATATCCTTTTGGGGATATGCTCTTGAGTCAGCCTGCTATATTCTAAATAAGGTTCCAAGTAAGTCTGTAAATAAAACACCAGATCTGGGCCAAGACGAACTACTGTAGGGAATTTATTGAAACCATTGAATTCGGAATATGGTAAAGTAGCACCGGACTAGGGGACTACGCCACTTATGGGGGTCGCAATGAGATGTGGAGTGGACGCAAGCCGATGCTCTCTCACCTTAGGATTTGAGGGTGTCCGGCGTACGTCAAACGTTTGAAGACAGACAAACTTGAACCCAAGTCTGACAAATATTTCTTTGTTGGTTACCCTAAAGAAACTAAAGGATATTACTTCTACTTTGCTGAAGAACAAAAGTTGTTCGTAAGCAATAGAGCAATTTTCTTAGAAAAAGAATTCCTTGGTGAAGGAACAAATAGCTCTAATGTTGAGCTTAGAGAAGTTCAACATGTAGAAGATCCGACACCATCTACTGAACCAGTTGAGTCGGATTTGATTAAATCAGATCCAGAACCCATATTAGATGCACCATTAAGACGATCGAGTAGAGTACCACGTCAGCCGGACAGATACTACGGTTTCTTGGTCCGAAATGGGGATCCTATCGAACTTGATGAAAACGATGAGGATCCGATCACATATATGGATGCAATGCAGAGGTATGACTCTGATAAATGGCTTGGAGCCATGCAATCCGAAATGGAATCCATGAAGGTCAATGATGTTTGGACATTAGTTGACCCACCCGAAGGAATTAAACCCATAGGGTGTAAGTGGATATTCAAAAGAAAACGGGGCACAGACGGAAAGGTAGAGGCCTATAAAGCCCGTCTGGTTGCCAAGGGTTATCGTCAACATTATGGTATTGACTATGACGAGACGTTTTCTCCTGTGGCAATGCTCAAGTCCATTCGGATTGTGCTTGCGATAGCAGCACATTTAGACTATGAAATCTGACAAATGGATGTAAAGACCGCATTTCTAAATGGAGATTTAGAAGAGAAAGTGTATATGATACAACCTGAAGGTTTTACATCTGCAGATGAGTCTAAAGTATGCAAGCTTCAAAAATCCATTTATGGATTAAAGCAAGCTTCACAGAGTTGGAATATACGTTTTGATAAGGTAATCATAATATATGGCTTCATTAAGAATGAAGAGGAACCTTGCATTTATAAATGGGCAAATGGTTCAGTTATTATATTCCTTATTTTGTATGTGGATGACATTCTTTTAATCGGAAATGACATTCCTGCATTACAAGGAATAAAGGTTTGGCTATCATCTCAATTTGCCATGAAGGATTTGGGAGAAGCATCTTACATCCTAGGGATGAAGATCTATAGAGATAGATCTAGAAGATTGCTTGGATTATCCCAATCCACATACATTGATACTATACTGAAGAGGTTCAGTATGATTAATTCCAAGAAAGGCTATCTTCCGATGTGCCATGGAATTAACCTCTCTAAAAGGGATTGTCCGACAACCCCTCAAGAAAGAGAGAGTATGGATAGAATTCCATATGCTTTGGCAGTGGGATCTATAATGTATGCCATGACATGTACTAAACCAGACATGGCATACTCACTAGGAGTAGTGAGCAGATACCAGTCTGATCCAGGTAGCAACCACTGGAAGGTTGTAAAAACCATCCTTAAGTATTTGAGAAATACTAAAGATCAGTGGCTTGTCTATGGTGATTCTAACTTAAAACTTGAGGGATATACTGATTCAAGTTTTCAGTCAGATCAAGATGATAGCAAGAGCATATCAGGATATATCTTCACTCTTAAGGGTGGGGCCATCTGCTGGAAGAGTTCCAAGCAGCATACAGTTGCAGATTCTATATGTGAAGCAGAATATATCGCAGCATCTGATGCCGCCAAGGAAGCTGTATGGTTGCGGAAGTTCATCACCGAGCTTGAGTGACACCCTCCATTGATGGTCCAGTGCCTGTATTTTGTGACAATACTAGGGCCATAGCTCAAGCAAGAGAACCCAAAGCACATCAGTGGACCAAGCATATTCTACGTCGCTACCACCTGGTTCGAGAGATCATCGATCAAGGTGATATTGATCTTCAGAAGATTGACACAAAAGAAAATCTGGCTGACCCATTTACCAAAGTCCTCGGCATCAAAGAGTTCGACGAATACAAGTCGAAGATGGGTATTAGATACTGTGCCGATTGGCATTAGGCTAAGTGGGAGTTGTTGGGATTTGTATCCTAAATGTCAATCGTCAGCATATTGATGATTGAATTTTGTAAATGAATTGATAAATTAATAAAGTGTTATTTGGCATTATTCATCATTTCATCTTCAAATGAACTCTTATATGATGAAGTCCTTAGGACTTATATTATGATAAAGGAGGATTTATCTTTGAGTCCTTAAACTTGTTCGCGACCAAATGATATGTTGTTACTAGGACGACAGCATTATCGAGATTAGGTCGTTGTGTGACATATACGTTAGTTGTCCTCTTAACCAAGGAGTGTGGAGACACTGGTATGCCACACAGGTGAAGTGTAGGAGTACATTTCACTGAACGTGACCAATTCCGGAATGCTTACTGTCGAGAGATGTTCCGAGTGGATATGGGTATAAGTTTGGCCCTCTGACCTGAGACCGCAACCTGTGACTAGCAAGCAACTCACTGTACTTTGGTACCGGACTACCTGAATTTCTAATTCAGTGACGGAAGGTCACTGGGTGCAGTCAAGTACTTGCGTAGTCAGTTGTGAGTCAAGATGGAATTGACCCGTCCTGAAAATAGGAGATAATATCTTGTGATTAATTTAGCAAAACCTTGGCCAGGGTAATCCGAGTGAGGAGTCACGGGATATCTAAAGTTAATCACATAATGGATGTACTAATTATAGGGTTGACAGTGAGCTCTAAGTCATCCTGGCATTAGGAGTCAAAGGGATTGAATTATACAGTAACCATAGTTCAGGGTTCCAGAATATTTGCTTCGCATATATTCGACCTATCCGGACGTCGGGTACCATTGCTAGATGGTCACATCGATTAGTGTAGGAAATTGTTCCTATACTACCGGCTTAGGTTCGAACCTATGAGGTCACATGCATAGAAGATTCCTGATTGATCAAGAAAGCTGATGAGTGATTAAGGCCCTGTTTGGGGGAGCTTTTGGAGTGCCAGAAAGCACTTTCTGGCCCTCCAAAAGTACTTTTAGATGAAAAACTGTGTTTGGTAAATTTTTCAAAAAACTGTTTCAGCTTTTGCGGGAAGCTGAAAATAGCTTTTGGGAGGAAGCTCCAATTTGGAGCTTTTGGGAGGAAGCTGTTCAGCTTTTTCGGAAAGCTGTATTTTTGACAAAAATGCCCATATTAAAATAACATAATTACATAGTTTATCCCTATATAAACCTAAAAATCTGCTGGAGCCAAGAACCCAAGCCGTCAGACTCCCTTCCGTAAAAAAAGGTATTTTTCTTTTCAATTTTTGTATGCATCTCTTGAACCACATTTTAGAAGAAAAAAATTTTAATCCTTTTCCATACCTTCCAAAATCAATCTATTGTTTTTTTTTTATTATCAACCTCGCGGCCCACGCTGAGGTCCTCCTCGAGCGTGGACCACGAAGAAGAGCCCCTGGACCGCGGAAAATTATTTTATGGGAAATTATGGAAAATTATTATGGGAAATTATTTTATACTAATAATTATAATATTTTATACCTTTATTTTTGTATTATACTATAAATATAATATCATATTATATTATATCATAATACATTAATATGTTATGTTAAATAATTTAATATTATGTTATATTATGGAAAATTAATTTATACTAATAATTATAATATTTTATACCTTTATTATTGTATTATACTATAAATATTGTATTATATTACATTACATTATAATACATTAATATGTTATTTTAAATAATTTAATATTATGTTATATTATGAAAAATTAATTTATAATATTAATTATAATATTTTATACCTTTATTATTGTATTATACTATAAATATTGTATTATATTACATTACATTATAATACATTAATATGTTATTTTAAATAATTTAATATTATGTTATATTATGAGAAATTAATTTATACTAATAATTATAATATTTTATACTTTTATTATTGTATTATACTATAAATATAATATATATTACATTATATCATAATACATTAATATGTTATGTTAAATAATTTAATATTATGTTATATTACCAAATATTAATTTACTCTAATAATTATATTACTATTATGCTATATTAACATAATATTATTTTATATTACAATAATATTATACTATATCGTATATTTATGTATTAATTTATGTTATGTTTTATTATGTTGTGTTGTATAATACTATGCAATGTCCTTTATGGTAATTTTGTCATATAAAAGTACTTTCTCAGTTTGTTTACTAAACACAAAACAAAGTACCACAGCACTTTACGAATGTAGTTACCAAACAGCAAACAGCTTTTTATAACAGCTCTACTTCAAACAGCTCTACTTCCAACAGCTCTACTGCCAACAGCTCCCCCAAACAGGGCCTAAGAATCATTCAGGGGTAATTTGGTCAATTTGATTGGCAAATTATCTTATAAAATAATTAAAGTAATTATTGAAGGATTAATTAGTAATTAAATTACTAATAAACTCAATTTGATTGAGTAATTGTGCTAAGGATGAGCCAAATTGAATTGGATTCAAGTTTGGGCTCAATCAGGGTCTGACCTGATTAGATTGGGTTCAACCAAATTGCTTTGTTTTAATCTGGGTTTGACCAAATTTGATTAGGTGCAATCCAAGAGGATTAGGCTCAGATGATGTGGCAATTAGTGATGACATGGAATTGGATTTTATTAATTTTAAATAAACCAAAATTATTGCATGGCACATGGACCCATTGCTTGACACATGGCGACATTGTTTGTTGTTTGAATTTGAATTCAAACATTAAGCAATATATTAAATGATTTCATATATCAAATAACTTTCCTAGCTGGCGTGTGAACCTTTGAATCATTTAAATTCAAATTTGAAATGAAATATATGCGACAAGAGGTAGGAAAATTCTGCTGCATGGATTTCAAATTCCTCCCCTCTTGCACATGTGTTTAAAATTTGAATTTAAATCAGATTTGGTTGAGATCTGATTTGGGTTGTTCCTATTCCTTTGCATGCGCCAACTAAAGGAGGTTTTCTGAAAATAAATTTCGAATTTTGAATGAAAATTCGGAGGCCATTAAAAGGGGTCAAACATGGGCACCGAAAACATATTGATTGCAGCATTCTTCCTCACCCGCCTCCTCCTCCTCTTCTTCTCCATTTTAGATAGGGTTTTCAGGGTGAATATCTAGAAGATTCAAGATCAGATCTGAGTCCTCTACTTTCCTTACAAACCTCATCTCTATCTGCTTCAAGATGATTGATCAAGAGTTGATTGAATCCCGGCGGGCAGATTTCAGCTTTCAAGTGTTTTGCAGCTGCTAGCACTGTTGCGGAAGAAGATCCTTCAGGACTTCGCATGTACTTCTCGTAGAGGCCATTCGTGTGCGTGGCTGCGAAGTCAAGAATCAGATTCACAACTTTCATCCATCATAAAAGGTATTAATCTAGCATTAATCATTTATTATGGTGTCATGGTCTAGGTCCGATTTTCCGAGGTTTTACCCTCTTTTGGGGCTCCTCACGGAGATATCTCCAGAATCCATTCAATGGATATTCGGAGATTAATTGGAATAGAGTTCTTAAGTTTCAGATCTGATAGTTAATCATGCATAAAAGTTTTAGCATAATTGTTTAAACGATTCCGGCATAATCCTATGTGTTCTTAATGTGCTGATTTCTAGACTTGATCTTGTAAGCATGCATGAATTAAATTGTTTGATTCATTTTTCCGCTGTATTTTTGAAACTTTAAAAGAACTACGTGTGGCTTGATTCCCCTTGTGAAGGGGTATGTAGGTAACCCGATCAGGTTCAGCCATGGTTTTCAAAAAAAAAAAAAATTCAGCATGCTAAACACCGAAGAACCTAGGAATAACTTTCAAGTAGTCACATGGATGTCTATCCACTCGTCAGTGACTATTTATACTGCAGTTGTATGACTGGTCCTTTGACCTGCGATGCCTCAGCTATTTACTGTGAGGTTGCTGTAGTTTGACGAGCATGTGAACTTGGGCCCTAGCCATTCGGATCCTTGTAGTGCGAATTGGCTACAGTAGGTTCATTTTGGAATAAGGTTGCATCTAGATGGGATCTATCGACCTTGATAGATTAAGAGTGATCCTATGTGATTTATGAGACTGAGTTCGATAAATATCTGGCCAGGTATTTTGGAAAAAGAGTTTTCTATATCTCGAACTGGAAGTCGTATAAATTTAATATATGACGGACGATGGGGTTTGACGAGATATCCATAACCTCCGTCACATCGGGATCCATGATAGAGGGACTGTATTATATGCTACTGCACCTAGAGGTTCAGATATTCCATTTTGCTGGGTTACCACCATATACTGCTAGGTGTCACTCGTGGATTGTGAGACTCGAAGGCATTCACTTGGTGATCAGTGAACCCTGAGAGTAGAACTGAAATCGTTTCAGTCCATTGAAAGGAGTTATAGTGATATTGAGATGGAGATCTCAATATATCTCACTAACAGTCAGAATAGAACCTATGGGGTCACACACATAGAGGATTTAATTAGTTAGACTATCATAATTGTTATTTAGAATCTCAATTGAAGTCAATTATCAATATGATTGGTGATTGAATTAACCCACTAAGCGTTAGTGAGCTAATGGAGGAAGAATTAAGTGGAATTGATTGCAATTGGATTGCAATTGGACTGATTTAATGAGCCAAATCAAATTGGGTTCGATCCAAATTGATTTGGATTCATGATTGGGTCAATTTGATTAAACCAAGATTTGTGCGGATTTTAAAGACCACATGTCGTTGTAGGATGAATATGACTTAAGTCATGTTCACACTATGCGGACTTTGAAGTCCACATGGCATCGTAGGATGCATGCTCCCAAATCAATTAATTCTCCTAATGAGATTAGGAGTCCTAATGTGATTAGAAAATTAATCAATTGATTAAGTGGACACATGTCATGCATCTATGAGCACAAGGATTGGACATTTGGCATTAATCCAAGGGTGGGTGTTGCAAACGTCGTTGCATATTTCGAACTAGGGTTATAGTCCCATACTCCTAATAAGATTAGGAGAAGCCCTAGAACCCATCTATAAAAGGCTTGGGGCTTTAACTATAGGATTCATCCTTGATCTCCACGCCTCCTCCCTTTTCCTCTCTTCCCTTCCCACGGCTGCAAAAGGAGACCTCCTTTTCTTCACGGTAGCAAGGTGAAGGATCCCCTTTCTTCTTCCTCCAAGGTGTTGGAAAGCAAAGAAGAAGAAGGATCAAGGGAGAGAGATCAATTCAGCCTAAGGAAGGAGTTCTTCCTCCCACGTCAAGCTTCTTCCTTTCCTCCTTGTCCACGGCTGAAAGAGGGCTTCTTCTTCCTCTTCTTCCACAGCATCAAGGTTAGGAATATTCACGAGCAAAGCTACCTCCTCCTCTTCCTTAATTGCGAGGAAGGTTGAAGAAGAAATCGTTCTTCTTCAAAGAGATATGTTGCAGATTTCTTCCAATCTATTTGATAGTCATGAGAGGTCTTTGCAAAGAGCTAGCACTCCGGTAAGACTTTATCTCAGATGATTAAATCCTCGTGTGGATACCTATAAAGGCCAGACAATTGTGCGGCTCAAACAGGAACCTAGAATAGATCATCAGGCTGTGATGTTCTACACCTGCAGAATTTTTGAAGATGAGATCTTCAAATCTAAAACTTTTGATTTTTGTTTCAGTTTTATAAATCTTAATCAACCCTCCTCAGATCCTAATCTTCCCTCCCTAATGAGTTCAAAGATCTTCTGAATTTGGATCCATAAAAAATTTTGAATTCTACGATCCGAGGCGCGTTCATACGATGAACGACGTTCCGTTCGAATTCCGCTGCGAACATCGCATCGAACAGGGCGTAACTCAGCACACCTGACTCCAGAGACTATATGGCTTAAGCATAAACCAAACCGCATGCCGAGCGATGAAAGCCTCGCGCCTCTCCAAAGGGGACTGCACCCCTAGACCACCGTCGTTGGTAGGAAGGCAAATCTGCTCCCAAGCCACCAGATGCACTCCGTGGCCCCCACTGTGGGATCCCCATAAGAAGCTCCGAAGAAGACGCTCGATCCTCAACAAAGTCGTCTTCGGCACCACAATGTTGGCCATAAGATACATCGGTATGGATCCCAACACCGATATGATCAAAGTCAGTCTCCCCATCATGGATAGGGAAGATGCCCTCCATCCCTTCAACCTACTCTGGACCCGCTGCACCAGGCCCGAACACTCCGCCACTCATAGCCGCCGGCCAATGATGGGAACTCCCAGGTAGGTCAGCGTCCCCTCCTGCTCTAGTATCTGCAGTATCCTCCGGATCTTCTGTCGAACTCTGGTCTCCGTGCTGGGGCTGAAAGTGATAGCTGACTTCAGAAAGTTCACTCTTTGGCCAGACGCCGCACGGTAGTCCGCCACCACCCTGCGAAGAACCCATGCCTCAGCAACTCGTGCCCTGGTCAGGAGAAGGCAATCATCCGCAAAAAATAAGTGAGAGAGAGGTCGGGCCCCCGGTGCTGGAGTATAAGCCTCCAGCTTCCGGCTGGCGCAGACTCTCTGCAAAGCACGTGACAAAATATCGGCACAGATAATAAACAAATATGGGGATAAGGGACATCCCTGCCGCAACCCCATGGTGGACTCAAAGAAAGATGACGGTGTGCCGTTGACCAAGATAAAAAACTTTGGCCCCCAGACGCACCCCATGACCCATCCAATCCACCGCCTATGGAAACCGTATGCCTCCAATGCCCGCTGGAAAAAGCTCCACCTGATCCTGTCATAAGCTCTCTCCATATCCAGCTTGATGGCCATCAAGCCGCGCTGCTTCGGTGCTCTCTGAAGATCTCACATCATTTTTTAGGCCAACAAAACATTGTATGAGATATTTCTACCAGCTACAAAAGCCCCTTGCTCATGGCTGATGATACCAGGCAAAAGGGGCTTCATCCTGCCCACTATTATTCTCGCCACAACCTTATATAAGATTGTGCACAAGCTAATGGGCCTGAAGTGACGAGGCTCGGCCGTATCCTGATGCTTAGGTATAAGCGTGATGAAAGTGGCCTTCCAATCCTCAGGCATCGCTGCCTGGGTAAAGAAACACTGGATAGCCTCCACCACAGCTCGACGAATAATATTCCAATATTGCCGAAAGAAGAAAGGAGGAAAACTGTCAGGTCCCGAGGCCTTGTCTGCTGCCAAGGCCCAGACTGCCTCCTGCACCTCCTATGCCAACACCGGTCGGATCAGGGATGCCCTCTCAACATCACCAATGCCCACCTCCACCCTCAGAGGGTAGTCTTCATCACTAGCCTCCTCATCCTCTGTCCATCCGGCGCGGAAAAAGTCAAGTAAAGTCTGTCGGACAGCAGGCTCATCCTCCACCTGATGGTCGGACCCATCTCGCAGAGCTGAAATGCATTTTCACAACTTGTGGAATGTGCTGGAAAGGATGTATAATCGAACAAACAAGGCAGGTTCAGCGCCATGCAAGTTAAACTTATCTTATAATCATTACATATGTCTTCCACATCATTATCTTATTTAAAGACTGCAGTTGTACTATATAACATTATACACATAGACATAAATTAATATGCATATTTTATAGTCATCATGTTGAGTGTCGAGATGGTTAATTAATACATGGAACGACAAAGGGAAAAGTTTTTCCAATGTCATGCATGCATAACGTGCATGCCAATCACTAGCAATAATATACAAAGATTATTGGTTGTATGTAACAATCATTATGTTAAATCGTCGCATGTCATCATCAATTAGGTTGGATTTCGCTAGGCTAGCGTGTTTCAGGACAAACACCTGGGCCACCTAGGCCAGCTGTTTAAGATTCTGATGTGCTTTTAAAAGATTCTGATATGCTAAAGCTGTTTATAAGAATGAGCTCTCCCTTGCTTCCATTTAGGTGAGATAGATTTCCACTTAAGCTAATCATGTAGAATAATCTTTTTGATTGTTAATATATAATATTAAAAAAAGTATTTCCTTCCTTACTGATACAAGCTTTAATTGCTTCCATCTCAAGTTTATCCTTCCTTTTTCTGTCAGAATAAATCTAAAGCATTCAGGGCTTCTTTGAACTGCTCCATTATGGTTTGTATTGAACTACGGTAGCTTTTTTATTATATGATGCTTATTAATGTACCTGAAAGCCTGTATAAATACCTTCTTTTGTACTTTAGTTCCCCACCTTTTCCCTTGCAGTTTTATTCTTTTAATAAAGAAAGTGATGCCAGCCTTCAGAACCTTCTCTTTTTTTGATGGATCCCCTCTTATTCTCCAGTCATCCGTTTGATTTCTTCAACTCCAGTAGCTCCAAGAGTTCTCAGGTTACAGGGTGAGGCCTAGAAGGTCACTGGAAATTAGTTTATCAGTGGATATACATAAACCTGGCCCAGGTCGGCCACAGGTTGGCCAAAGGCTAGCTTGCCACAGCCATTTTTTTTTTAAAAATTTTTTACTTTTATTGTTTTGACAGGAGCGGGAACTAGCCGCCCACTGGATTCAGTCAACGACAATCGATAAGACAATGCCCACTAAGCCCCGAAAAACATGCAACAACCCCGCGGGCAACTGAGATTTCCCAATTGGAAAACAATACTAAGGCAGAGCTGCACAGCTGTCCCAAGATTTTTCTTGAGAAGATTCCAGTACTCCTCTCCAACCAAACAACCCATATATAAATCCATCGGTAGGTGGTTTCATATAATAATAGATTGGAATACCCAAAAACTTGTATTCAATCTGATTGGAAGAAAATTTTCTCAACTCTTCAACTTGTATCTCTTAAATTTTTTTTAAAAAATAAAAATAAGCAAAAATAGAATTTATATTTTTTTTGTTAATAATTTAAAAACTAAGATGTATAATCTCTATTTATAATATTGTAATATGTCGTTGCATAATTCAAGTCGGATTTCTCCTGTAGTTCGAATAGGTCTAGCTTTTCGGAAATAAATATGACTAGTAAAAATAAATATAAGAAAACTAAAATTTTATATAAAGTAGATCTCGATTTTTATATCAGCTTCGCTTTCTATTGCTCAATCAAATTCTTCTAGGATTGAGATATACACCCGATCAAGATCTTTTTCCGAAAAATAATTTTGGGTTTAGCAATTCTGTTTAAAAGCCCAAATGATGAAATGTGGGCCTAATTGCTAAGAGAATAGCCCCTCTTATGAGTACCGCTATATCACAATTTTGAAAAAGTTATTTAATTTTTTAAAAAAGAAATTATCTTAATTGGACATTGTATACTGAAGTTATAGTCTCTGAAAATTTGGTGCGCGATTCAGCTACCTGATGTGGCGGATCTCCCTCTTGGATCTTATCTAATCCTACCCATAGTGGCCAAAATGATTCACAATGAGTCTGGTGATTCTCCTATATCAAAACTAGATCTACACTGCCGATAGATCCTATTAAACTTGATCTAGATCTACAGAGTAAGGTCTACCATATAGCAGCCTTGATAATCTATGACCCAAATTCAAATATATATGAACTAATTTTATTAAATACCTCTTTTTCTTAGCAAACCATTAATATGGGTTCAACTAGATCTGATTTTGATTAAAGGTTGTGATGAATTATCTTCCAACAAGTCTAAGGAATCTTGTCTATGCCATGAGGAAGACTCTACGTTGTTCTACAAACCTATACTTGAAAAAAATATTCTGACACTAGTAAATATAAACTATTTAGAAAATTTAGATTCTCCGACAATGCTTTCACTTTTTTATTTTTAAAATAAAAAGATTTTTTATATTATTTTTAATTTTAATAAATAAATTGTGTTTAGTTACATTTATTAATTATTTTTACTTTTTTAGATAAAAAATATTCAAAAATCAAACTTCTTTGATCCTACGGTGGGTAAAGGTGATATGGTGGTAACAACGATTGTGGTAGTAGTGATACATATAATATTTGTAGTGATGGAGATAATGGCAGCAGTGATGGAGGTAGAAACAATAGCTATAGTAGTGGAGATAGTTGCGACACCATGGCACAGGTGGTGGTATCGAAGGGGAGGTGGAAAGAATATAAGGAGAGGGGACAAAGAATTTTCTTGAAAAGTTTTAATATTTTATTTTCAAAAAAAAATGAAAGATCTTGCTTTCATTCTTTTCAAAAAATTATGATAATAGTTTTTTTTTGAAAAATAAAATTACTAGTACAAACATGATTCTAGATATGCCACAATTTTACTTTAAAAATAAAAAAAGAAAAACAATATATTTCCTTTGTTAATTACTTATTATTTGAACTCCTTTTCACATTAAAACTTAGAGGTGGATTTCAAATCATGCTCATATAATTTATCAAATTCAAATACAAATACCCACTGAATTGGCCCAATTAAATTTCTCGCTGGAAATTGGAATTTGAAGAAAATTGTATTCTAGTTGGATATCTTTGAAGCAGGTCATAATTAGGTTAAATGTCCGAATTCGTGTCAGGAGGGTGCAGATAAGTTGACTTAACTAATAAGTTTGTTAAAAATCGCTCAATATATGAAAGGGCTATTGGAGCATAAGATCCACTTTCTGGCCACTTTTTCTTTCCACTTAACTAAATTTCTTGTTTTTTCTTAGCTCCACTTATCACATGTTGGTTACCCGCATCCCAACCATCACTTAGTCAAAATCTTATATTTCTCTTTATTTTAAAATGTTTTTCATAAACTATGGGATATACACAATTTTTTCATTCTAAAATGCCTTTGAACAATATAGCCTAATGGAAAGAAACATTACAATGGTTTTCTCATCTCGAATAAATTTTAGATTGAAGCCTTTAAAATGATTATTATTCTAATTAATCAGGTGGTATAAAAATTATTCATTGTGAATCAACTGTGTCAATTTTTAGGGTTACTCATAGATCATAATTCGGGCATCGATTGACAACTACATGTGTTGTCACATAGTTCAATAGGAGAAAATAGGACAAATAATAAGAGCACACTCAAATACATCGTTAGGGCTAGAAATGGGCCGGGTTTAGGTTGGGCCACCTCTTGCCTTATATAGGTCGGACTACAAAAGCCCAAGTATTTCCACAGAGCTTGGGCTCGCCCAAGTTCTAGCATGGGCCTGGTCCAAAGTTGAATGAGGGCTCTTTGCCATCCAAGTTGTCCATAGAATAATATGTTTTTATTTCTTTTATCTTATCCATCTCCATATTATATACCTCGTGTGCACCTTCTTTTTTTCCGGCTTCTATGTATTATCAGTACCTTCTTGAATGTCATTAGGCATTAGTCTCATACATTCTCTGTAAAAAATTAAAAAAAAAAAAAAGAAAAAAAAAAGAAGAAGAAGAAATGGAGGCTTTTATTTGAATTCCCCATGACATTTGGAAACTAATACATGACCAAGTTAGAGCCATAAAGTAGTAAAGTATTCATATACACTACCTTATCGCTCCCACTTTCAATTAAATACTGAAACACTCGCAGCAGTTAGAAAAGAGCCCCAAGTCCTGAGGTTTGCAATACACTAAGAGCATGAGTTTCTAATTGACAAAGGCACACTTCTTCCTGATCTCCCCCTGATTGCCTGTAAGCACTTCAATGTTCCCCATCTTAACCATGGACTCCCCAAAGTCCCTGAAGAATTCAGATGGGAAACCATTGGCTTGGGCTTGGCGCTCAACATATGCTTTGGTCTGGCTGTCAAGAATGAGAGTTGCGTCTGACGTGAAGAGCGCCCTCCTTTTGGCCACCAGCTTATAGTAGCTCGTGTCAAAGGTCTTAAAGCTCCCAGGATCCATTTCCACAATGGTGGTCGCATCATTAGGCCTGCACTTGCTCTTCAACTTTGGTAGGTAATTCTTGTCTAGCATTGGATCGGCATCACCATTTCCGGTGAAGTTGTATAGACGATTCGAGAAAGACGAGCAATGCGAGGTCCCTATTGTATGCCCACCTAGTCGAAAAGTCAGAGAACAAATGCTCATGTCTCTCCAATGATATCAACAAATTTCTCAATTTTGTCACAACTTGTTTAAGGAGTATACAATAATGAATAATATATATTGGACTCCTTCAAATTAATGTAACATAAGTTCATTTGGCTTGTTTGAACTGATCAATGACGACTGGATATATTGTGAAATGACACGGATATTCTTTTTGTGTTTGCAATTTGTTTGTATAGTAGGGACTTGATTTCCATTATACCTGAGAGAACAACAAGGTCCTTGGCATTTAAACCCTTTGGGATGAAGAAGAGATTCAATATCTGACTGGTGCTGAAGAAAGGTGGTGGCAAGTTGGTTAAGGTCTCTGAGGCTACTGATATTTTCCCGTCCCTTCGGCCTGTAGGTACTTCCCAATATGGTCCTTTGGTCTGAAACAAGAAAGGATTCAGTAAAAAAAACACACAGAAAACTGCTAAACTCATGAAGGATCAAGCTGTGAAGTGGCAAAAGATCATATTCTCTTACCAAAAGCACTCCATCCCTAGCTACTAGAGCTAAGATGTCGGCGCATGAAACAATGCCAGGACAAGCCTTCTCCAATTTAGCCTTGATGCGATCGATCACCCCATAACCTCGTAGGCTTAAATTCGGGCGTCCATCCTTCTCAGCTGGATTGTTCAGATCAGTACCATTCAATAGAATCGAAGCATCACATCCCTGCGGAGAGTTGCATTTTGTTAGAAGGTGTTCTTCATCATTTGAACAATATAGGTATGAGAATTCTTCTAGGGAACGAGGCAGCTGAATGACATACACGCACAAAACAATCATGGAAATGCATCCTAAGTAAAGGGCCGGCGAGGCTCGGTGCAAGTGACATGATCGTAGTCATCTCCTTGCGAATGATCTCTTCAGCTTTGGGGCATGTCTTTTGGTAGAATCCAACCTGCAAGCCTTGTGCATCTGATGAACCTAAGAGGAGGAGCACAAGGGCCAAATTTAGCAAGATCATGGAAGGGACGTCCTTAGGGGCCATTTACAGTGGAAAATGGAGAGATATTTGTTTGATGCTTGGATGGATGGGGGCTTGTACCACGTTATATAGGCGAGTGCCCAGCCTTGGGAACGTGTGTACAGAAAGTCATGCACTACTGCATGGAAGTTCTTTTTTCTTCCAGTAAAACCGGATATTTATTATATTATGCTTGAGTAAATGTAACTAAGAGAATTTGCGTGAAAATGTTAGACAAGTGAATAGGAGCCGTGGAAATAGAAGCCCATAAAATAGTTTTTGTATGATTGGCTATAAATGACGCAACCCAATCAGTTGTACTAAGTGGTTTATTTTAAACAAACATAAGAAGCAATGCTATATACACTGACTGCATGGAAGTCGTAAACTAAGTGGTTTTATGATTTAATAAGGAAGAGGAAGGATGCTAAGAATGATTAGGGTAAAAAGGACAGGCCATGTGGGATGAAATCTACAGACAAGGATTTGCATGCTGGCAATGGAATATTCAAGTCTTAATTCATAATTACAGATCCTAAAAACACTCCTTTCCTTTATTAATTTTATATGAGAAGGATTTTGTGAGACATGTGACATGCAAGGTAGTTGACCACGAGCTCACGTCATGTGTTTGGCCAAGTAAGTCTTTGGTCTAATGAGCACTCAACCTGGATTAGAATGGCCTCGTATCGGTTCATGCACTTGGACCTATCATCCTTATATACAACGAAGCGATGATTGAGCTTGTTTCATTTAAAAAAAGGGAATCAAACTAAGGCAGAGACCATAACCACTTGTTTCAGCGCATCGATCTTAATGGATGATGGAGACTCAACATGTGGGGTGTGCATTTTTTTCCTTTTAAGATACAAATTGCCAACATGGATCAGCATTGCTTCATATGAAAATGTTATCTAATCTTATCGACTACTTAATAACCGAGACAGAACTTGCACATGGCCAAAAACGGCACTTTAATTGGAACTAACTCAAACTAAAGATGCAACGAGAAACAAAGTTTCGTGTAGTTAAAGTCTAGAGCAAATGACTCCTTTGTTTAATTTAAACAAAATAATGTGTTCAGTTTAGTTTAGTCTAGCTGTGCAAAGATGGACCAAAGCTGCGCATCCCAGGGATCTTACAAAACCTAGCCATAATGATATCAAACAGAAAACTACAACATGATTGACAACAGCCTACAGGTTTCATGTTTCCATGGCTAAATACTAGTGTGCTGCTGCCGGTTTATCTAGTGAACAAATAAAATCTTGGATAATGCATGGCCTTATATTGATTTTCCTTTACTTCTTGTGCTTCCCACTTTAGTATTATATATCAATATGGTAAAGACTAGTGACATAGACTGTGAATTCAACCAAATCCAAGTTATTTAGAGATGCTAGGGTTTCTTCTATAGAGGAACTAAAGCAAAGTCTTTTTGTAAGCAAGACGTTCCTTTGTTGTACAAGTATTCCTTTTTCACAGTGTTTTATCATGAATTATTTTAGTGTCTCTGAATGAATGATGTTTGAGATATTGTACAGCTTTAATGATAAATGTACATGCTTCTTCTTTTGATTTTATTTTTTGTATTAGATATATAAAGAATGGAGTTCTAAAATGCTGAAAGAATATTTAAATTAAGATAATGCTTGGTGTCGCTTTCATTTCTTAGTTTCATTTTTCTTAAAAATAAAATTATCGAAACCAAAACAAAAAACATGTATAGTATTATTCTTCTTTTTATTTTTAATAGTCATTTTCATGACTTTTAGAAAAATTTAAAATAATAAATCCATATCTCCAATATTTTTAAAGCAAGAGACTCATTTTTTAGCACTATACTACCAAAATCTCCTTCACCAACCATTGCTACTTCCACCACCGCTGTCTCCACCATCAGCTGTTGCCACACCATTGTTGCTATTATCACCACCTCGATCACATTGTCAATGCCTCACCACCGCCACTAATATTTCCATTGTCGCCTTTACTACACCATTGTTATTATTATTACCTCTACTACTCAATTATGCCCTCCTCATGACCACCATCATTGTCGCGCTTCCTCCACACTACCGCTACTATTATTATTACTTCCGTTATACCACCATTGTCTCCACTATTTCCGCTGCTACTACCATGAAAAAATAATTGACTATACCATATATACATTTATATTTTTAACACTTGAAACAAGAACACAAAATTTTTATTTTTAACTTCTAAAAACAGAAAAAATAGAAGTGATGCTAAATGATATCAACATTTTTGAATCTCATTTCTTCTTATTGATGTTTGAAATATAGAAGGAATGCATACAATAGACAAGCATTTGGTATGATTTTCTGATACTCTTCACTTGTCTTCATGGAGAATGACAACATCATGCACACCGAACAAACTTTTAATTTCAAAAAAATCCTTTTCATTACATTTGCAGTATAAAGGAAGGGTTTTGATATTTTGGTAGAAACATGAGCCAAAAAAATTATGAATGGGTGCAATACATTAGCAAGCTTGGCATTATGCATGCTCTGATTTTGATTTTCCATATTATTTTTAATAATAGGTGATTAGTGTATTCTTGGTATATCTGCTAAATTAGATTGCTTGCGCATATCAAGTTAGATAATATTTCTTAGTGTTTTGTATTATAATTTGCTAAAAAAATTGAATTTATGATCTAAAAGGATCACCAAATTTGATGTGGACCATTTTTATGACCACAGGTTGACTCGATGTGGATCACTTTAGCTACTACAGGTAGGGATGGATAGGGATTAGGAGTGAGTTTCCGCCACACTAGAAAGCTGAATTGTGAGCCAAACTTCTGGAAACCATAACTTAATCCTATAACTTCTAATTAAGATGATTTCTCTTTTTTAAATTTGGGAAACTTTTTGAGATCTACAATGCAGCTCTAATCGATTAAGAGGTAAAAACATGCTGAAATTCCATCATTTGAGTTCCGAAATAAGTTGATCAAACTAATTTTTTTTAGAAAATAATTTGACCAAATATATCTTTCAATCCGTGAGGAATTAGATAGAGCGACATAATTAAAATTAATGTAGGAGTCGAGATCTACCATCTATAATATTTTAGTTTTTTCAATTTTATTTTTATAAAGCTAGTCCTATTTGAACTAGGAATCCGATTAGAATTATAAAAAGTGGACCTCACAACTATCATGAATAGAGGCTATGAACCTCAATTTTGACCAACAATTGTATAATTAAGTGATCAATGAAAGAAAATAGACCAAAGCCCTACTTTCGCCGATTGTTCCAACTTTTTTATTTTTTTTTAAGAGATTTGAGTTAAGTCGGTTGTCAAAATTCTACTTTCTCCCTAATCGGATCAATTAGAAAGATTCTAATTAGTTTGTTAAGATTGTTTGATAAATTGGTCAAGCATGTTGTTCTTACTATTCTATTTGTTTGTCCTTGAATTATACAAGAATATTGTATGTATTTTGTGACTCTTAAAAAGAGGTTATTTTGGACATATGATCTATTTTAAGTAATGAATTTGGAAACTTAACCGGGTAGTTTGTCGATTTGCATCTCTATATATTCTTAATATGGCTATGATGTAGCCTCGCAAATGGGGATAGTGTATTGGCTTTATCGATTTGTAATCTAAAAAACTAGTTTAGCCACCGAGCTACCGGTAGTTAGAATAGTGCTACCTATTATTTGGTATCTATTATTTAGCACTTGATGCACTTTATATATGTCATATATATTGTTTTGCGAATCGATAAATGACCCAAGCTACTAGGTTATGTGGCCATAGCATGATATTGAGTTTGTTAATAGTTTATGAAAAGTAAATTTTCGTAAAAGTCATCAATTGAGATTTGATGAAAATAAAGCTTTAATGCCTGATCAATATTATGTTTGTAAACTATTATTTTAGTTTATCATTCACTTGGTATGCTTAGAACATACTTCGGAATGTTGATACTTACTTGCTAGTTTAGCTCACTTTTGTTTATTTTTCTCTATTTTCATATTTTGAATAGTGGCTCGGGGGAGTGCATGCGTAGATTTACTTTGGAGTTTCTAGTAGATCTAGTTGTCTTTGATTATTTATGTCTAATTAGACTTCTTGTCTATTAGCTTTATTTTTGATCATTTGGAGATGCTTATTTGGTTTATTGCCCATAATGTGTTAGAGCATTGTGACTCTTTGTCATTTTGGATTAATTGTTTGTTGCGGAAAATCTATTACTTAGATTAATCATTTCCTTGTTTCTAGAGGACTGAGTAAGCCTTGTTTTTATATCGAATTTATTGAGATTTCATTAAGTTTGTTAATCAAGTAGCCTTGCAAAATTACAAGGTTTGTCTTGCAAGCATGTGACATTTGTCATGCTCTTAGTTCCGGGGCATAACATTTACTTTTGGTTATACCATCCCAAAACTAGATTTGGATTTACTACAGAGATACCCGTAGGAACTCTATGACATTCACTCTATCCCAACACATGCACATTTGATAAATCATCTCTCTTCACATTTCTTCTCTATACCTATTGAATGAATGGAAGAGAGAAACCACTTCCCTCTCTAGAAATTCATCAAAATTTGAAAAAAATAGAGCAAATAATATTTCTACCATGTATATGTTTGTATGTATATATTCCCCTACTTATATTAGGATTTTAATCCAAGTCATTCCCATATCGTTCCAGCTGGAATAGGGGTGCTTCCGGATTTGAATGTTAAACCTTTCCTGACGGCTGCAGTATCAAGGCCCAAAATAGGAATTGACAGCCGGGAAGTTTCCTATTTTGTTACTAATGGGAAAAGGTTCAATGATGGTATCTCTAAATATTCGTTTCGTGATTTAAGTGGCGAGAGTTGGGTTCTTGGTTCTCATATTTAGTTAGATTAGAAATTAATAGTCCTAGTTGAACTGGAATTGCTGGAGTTTTTATGGAGCAGCCATAATAGTTTATGTACCGTGGGATCAAACATGGAGTGGGTGGGTTCTTTAGCCTACAACGGCAGTCAACTTGGAAAACAACCCGTCTCCTACTTGGATTTGTGGCTGAGTCAAAAAAAAGGCTTTATGAGAGATTCTGTGGGAAATCGGAGTCCTTGTACAAGCGGGCTGCCAGTTGTTTTTATATACGGAGGTTTTATATCGTGGGTTGCAGAAGAGGCTGTGGGCGCTCCTACACGAAGGCGGCAGATTTCTGGTGCTTAATAGCCGTGATCACGTCAAGCTCTAGGCAAGGTACTTGGTTCCTCCTGAAGTCCACTGCGGGGGAGCAACCCATAAATTAGACTAATTTTTGGTTATTATATGACTAATTTCTGTAAACTGAAAATTATGTTAAGATGCACGATAAATTACAGTAAAAATTTCATATTCCCAAAATTTTCTGTCTCATTCAACAATTTTAGTTTCATATAATATATTTCAGGAACTTATATCTAAAAGATGTTAATCTAAAAAATAGTTTAGTATACCTTACAATATACTATTATGATTAAATATTATACTAACTTGACTTTTAGGTTGATCAATTTTTATGAAAGCTTACGAGCTTGTCTGTGTCAAGTAATTATTAGGTTTGTCAGGACTTGATATAATAAATGATATGAAGTCGTGGCACTTGTTATTTTACGATTAACAATTCGAATAGGGCGCCAATCACAGAATAAGTCCTCTCTAATACGATAATGGCTTGAGCTCTACAACATGGCTCAGGTTTGCTACTACTTCCTCAATATGGAAATATAGAAGATATCATGTACATTGGCTAGAATAGGTGGCAAAGCAAAGCTATAAACTATCTCACCAACTCTTTCTAGTTTCTCAAATAATCCAACAAATCCGGGACTCAAGTTGCCCTGAATTTTAAACCTCATGATTTCTATTGTAGGTGACAATATAAGAAATATATGATCACCCACTTGAAACTATAGTTTGTATCTCCTCACATCCACATAACTCTTTCGTCTGCTCTATGTTATCATCTTTTGGTCTGTTAATTATACTTGCACGTTTGTGGTGTATTGTTCTATGAGTATATGGTGGTTTTCATATCTCTAACTTGTTCTTTTTGATCAGGAGCACAAAAACTAAGATGGTATCAGAGCAAAATCGGTCAGCATGGGTTTATTTGGATTTTCTATGAGTTCCTTCTCCTCGATCGAATCATTAGTGTTACATTCTTTGAGTTGCCTGCCTCTAAATATGTTTCCTCTGATATAGAGAAATAATGTAGGTCCTATTTAACTCTATTTTTCCTTTCTACTTGCTCCTCTACGAGCCTTTGTCTTTCCTTAAGTCAGAGAAATATCTCTGACTTGTTCTCTCTATGATCTCATTCTACACTTTTCCTTTCGCCTTGACAATCTGCTCTATGTTCTAATTCTTAAGGCAGAAACGACTTGGTCATTTGTAAATGCATGACAACCCAATTTGTCATTATCAAATAGGAATAGTTAATATCTCCAATGAACAGTGTCAGATATTTGGTTGCAAGGACATCTCCAAGCATCTATGGAGGTTTATTATGTACAAAGATGGGACAACTATGATTTGCTATGAATTCAAGAAGAAATCTACGCTCCACTTCCAAATTTCGAAACTAAATCTATAGCGCCAAATTAACTTTTAGGTATATTAAAATCCAACCCAAAAGCTTAAACTCATAGGTGGATGGACCAAGCATCTAAGAAGGTTTATTATGTATAGAGATAGGACAACTATGATTTGCATTGAATTCAAAAAAAAAAATTATGCTTCCACGTCCAAATTTTCAAACTAAATCTATAGCACCAAATTAACTTTTAGACATGTTAAAACTCGACCCAAAAGCTTAAATTGGTTGGTGGATGGACCCATGCATATATAACCACCAATAAGGACTCTTCTCTATTCAATATGGGATTATTACTACTCTCTCAAATAAGAACTTTGGACGATCGATGGGCAAGAGGGATAAGACCTTGTTAAAACCCAACCAAGAAGGTTATCCTAGTAGATGGATAGATCCAATGAGTATATAAGCACCACTAATAGCTCTTCCACAATCAATATAGGATTATTATTGGTCCATCTACAATTTTAGCTAGCAAACTTTCCTGCTTTCCCCTCTTATACTTTTAGCTATGTGTTATACATTTTGAAGAATAATTAGTAATGGCATGAACAATAAGAACTTTAAAAGAAAAAAGGAGTTACTTATAAGTCTATTGCTGGTGCTGTTGATGACAACATGGTTTTTTCTTGACCGAACATGCAACCTACAAAATAATAGACAAGTACCTAATATATAAATCTAAATAAGGTAATTTGGCGACTAGGCTAATGATGGAGGTTTAAATATGTAAAATTATCTGGATTGAGTTGAATTGGGTTAGATTGGAAGGGGTCATCTAGTGTTGACCTATTTTAGCCACAGCCAACATAAAGATCAAATTAGCTATAGGTCAGATAGATAATATATTAGCAAAACCTAACATTGTTTTCAAACTAATTAATAGGTACTTGAGCTGCAGAGGTAAAACAAACTTATTTTATTTTCAGTAAAATTCACAATTTAAATATTTTATTTTAAGAAAAATTGGAGAGGATGCAGACTTGATAAGTCTTATAAAGGATTGTTAAGATAAAATTTAAGAAAAAATAAAATTAGATATTCAACTTTGAAATGGAGATAGAGAGGGAGGAAAGGAGATATGGGATTTGAGAGAGAGGATAGTTGATATGTTTTTAAAAGGGAATTCTTCCAATCATTCTTATAAATTTGTAAGACAAAAATAATAAGAAAAATAATTATCAAATTTTGCGATGAGTTTGCCGGATGGAAAGAGTAGTTAGCATAAAGATAAGAGGAATTTGGAACACTAAAAAGATCAAATTAAATATGGGATTTGGATGAAAAAGAGAGGATCGAGACTAGTTGTGTGCCCATTTTTCTGAAACGACTCATATTGATTGTTGTTATCATGTTGATAATTGCTATGAAGTAAAGTTTTGTTAATGAAATAGAGAATTATCCATCTACCATGAAACCACACTATTTCAAAACCGTAAGGAATAGAATAGGGGACAGATCATGTGAGAATAGAGTATTGGGCTGAAGCCGGCAGCCCAGCCGACTTCAGCCCATGCCCAAAAGCACAGAGCGGGGGTTCCTGCTCCGTCTTCCTCGGAGCCGAACTCTCCGCGGCAGTTGAATTCCCCGACCACGCCGGGGAGTTCGAACGGCCGCCGGCCGTTCCGTGGCGCGGTTGCCACGATCCTCGCGGGTGGCGCAACCGCCCGCGAGCCAATCCGCCCCGGAGAGGCCTATAAACTTCACCTTCCTGAGAGGCAACGAGCTCTCTCTTCCTCTCCTCCCTCTGCTCCTGCTTCCCAGGTGGCCGGCGTGCCGCCTCGGCCAACCACCATCACCACCCGAACCCTTATTCCCCTGATTTCCCCCTGTTTTGAGATCTATTTTGGCCGTCGGAAAGCCCCGCCACCATCGCCGCCGCAAGCCGCCGGACTGAGCCACGTCGGCTGGGACCCCTCCTCTCCGCCACCGCCGGTAAGTTCCCTCCGCTTTTCAATTTCTAGCCGAACCAAGTCACTGTTCTTCCTCTATTCCGGCCCCAAACCGGCGGCTCTCTTCCTTCTTTGTTTTCTTCTTCCCCTGGAAGTGTTGGGAAGAAGGGGGCCATCGTAGGCCGAACTGGGCAAGCTTGATACATGGGTACGCCCCAGTAGGGTCCAATTTGGGCTCTATTGAGGTTGTACCTATTGTAGGCCCAACTTGGGCCAATTTAGCTATGTTGGGCCAAGTTGGTCGTACCTGGGCCTAACTTGAACCCAGTTCCGCTGTATTAGGCCTGGTTAGGGTTGTACCCCTTAGGCCCAGTTTAGCCATGTTGGGCGCTATTGAGTTGTACCCATTGTGGGCCTAATTTTAGCCCACTTCAGCCGACTGAGGCCCTATTGGGCAGTGTCCAATATGGGCCAATGCAGGCCTATTGGGCCATATCCAATGTGGTGTTTGGGCCGTGTCCAATGTAGACTAATGCGAGCCCATTGGGTCGTATCCAATATGGGCCAATGCGGGCCTATTGGGCCGAGCTCACTGTGGTTCAAGTTTGGGCCATATTCACCTTGGGCTTATTCATCCATTATGAGGCCGTGTCCAATAGTATTTTTGACTTTATTTGGCTCTGAAACTAATAAAGAAATTAATTATATTTAAATAGGTGATCCTGATCTGCCTACCTGAAGTAAGATTTAAAGCGAGAAGAGGTAAGTAACTTAATACTTCAAAGTTAATTTTCCAAAGTACGTGATAAAGTAATTATTAGTGGATTTAATTTTGATATATGTTTTGAAATTAATTAAATGGGTCAGGCATGTTAATAATCATTTAAAAATTATATTATATGTTATGAAATGGTGAAAACGTGACTCGGAAAATTATAAAAAATCTATTTTGTATACATGTATGTATTCTCAGCATGGCTATGATCTAGTTCTGTCAATAGAAATTATTCGCGGGCTTGTCGACTTGTAATTTGTGAAGAACTGGTTTCGGTATCGTGCCACCGATGATTAGAATAATGGTTTTTAGACATTATTGCCACTGGTGTTTAGAATAGTGGTTTTTGGACACCATTGCTACCCGTGGTTAACAATAGTGGTTTTTGGTACTTGTTACGACCCATGCCACCGGGTTACGTGGCCATTGTCTATTTATGTTGGAATTCTAGTATCAAAGTTTTTTTATGAAAATGCTTAGTAAATTTCGAAAGAAAAAAAATATGTTATTTCTAATTTATTTTTCAGTCATTGTTTTGTGCTTTGATTAATTATCTGGCATGCTTTGACCCTACTCTGGGGTATTATGTTGCTTACTAGGCTAGTGTAGCTCATTATCTTATTTCTCTATTTTTTACATCTAGAGATACAATCACACGGGATTGGGGAGTGTTATAGATTTTAGAGATTTAATTCAATTATTGGCATTTTAGTTAGATTATTTGATTTATGTTAGCACACATTATTTTGAAATTATTGTAAGAACTATTTGCATAAGTGGATGACCCTCAGTTGCAAAAGATTAGAAATGATATTGAGTCAGGTTCTCAGTTAGAGTTTAGAATTCATGAGGATGGATCATTGAGATTCAGGAATAGAATTTGTATTCCAAATAATTCTAAATTAAAAAGAAAAATTATGGGAGAAGCTCATAATACTGGATATATGGTGCATCCTGAAGGTACTAAGATGTATAAGGATTTAAAAAATATGTTTTGGTGGTATCAGAGCCTAGGTTTTAGGATCCCTAGGATTTGTTGGAAAGGTTGAGAGTTGGGTAGAAATTAGACAAAGAGACAGTTGTCGTTATTTACTTTTGTTATTGATAAATTTATATTATCATATCTGAATTTTTTTGAGATGCTTATTGAAATCAGAATGCTAGCTAATTGTATTCGTAGCCAAAGTATGAATAAACTATTTTAGGAGTTTTATAGATGAAGCAATTTTTATTTTAGGTTATGATTAAATTAGATTTTGACTAAAGTTAAATAAAGTACTAGCCATAGAATATTAGCGTACATTGTTTATTAGTATATAAGTGTTTTGGAAGCTCAACTTGATATAGGGTGTGCTGATGTACTTCTAGCTTGAAGTTAACTATGTCAGTGGCAAGTTAAGGTTCATTTATAAAACGTTGTTTAAGGTTTGAGCTAGAAAATATTTTATAATATTCATTGAAATATTCTTCGAGGATTAAAATTTGTATGTGGATCATGCATGAAACTCTTATGAAGAAGAAAAATATATTTGGGATGAGACACTAGAATTTTTCTTTGGCTTTACCTAGAACTTTAAATTTAGATCTTTATAATGTAGATTTGTATTTTGATTGGAAGTAACTTAGTAAACTTCTAAGAATAATATAGGTTTAAATTATTTTAAGCTGGTGGACAATTAACTTTGTGATTTGGAAATATCTTCTGATGGTTTTTCTTGTTAAGAAGAATTTTGTTGTCAAAGAGAAGAATAATATTTTTGATTTTGACTGATACGACTATCATTGTGTTATTAGTAGGTTCTTCTATCTATATGTAAGAAAAAAAAAATCTAGCATCTCAAGTCTAGGATTAGTGGAATGTTGGTTTCTGATCTTGGATTTGGAATGTTTTAGTATAGATCTTTTTCCTCTTGAATTTGTAACTTATGCTTTTGAAAGAATTTATGAATAAATATTAATCTTGAAGAATTGATTTTATTGGAGATTGTAAAGTATTTCATCTTGGTGGAATTATTAATAATTTTAATTATCATCTTTGGATCCAAATAATAGGTCTTATTCATGTCTATCGGAGAATATGTGATGTATATGAAACTTCAATTCAAAGTTTGATCTAGGGTCTTTTGTTAATATTGTTGAGGTTGCTAATGAAATCTAGATTTGTACAAAAAATTTGAATTTTAGAGGCTTATATGGTTATGATGGATGATATTTGATAAATACTAAAGATCTCGGTGAAGAAAATTATGGGAGAGATGATCGAGTTGGTTTTACTCATTTGTGTCGATTTAAAGTCTCTTAACTTGGGTGGAGCAACAAGAACATTTTCTGGATATTTTTACTTATAGGAGTTGACTTGGAATCGTCTACTTGAATTGATAAGACAAGTAA
The DNA here is from genome assembly GCF_009389715.1 of Phoenix dactylifera. Taxonomy (NCBI): domain Eukaryota; kingdom Viridiplantae; phylum Streptophyta; class Magnoliopsida; order Arecales; family Arecaceae; genus Phoenix; species Phoenix dactylifera. Next base: position 436,435 of record NW_024067682.1, read on the forward strand.
GATTCAATTCATTTCGAAATATAGTAACTAGCCTATATGAGGGTTTTGAATGTATACATTGACTCAAGGGTACTTCTAGATGGATGTGCTCGAGGAAAAAAAGAAAAAAAGAGGAAAAAAAAAGAGAGGGACTATTACTAAAAGAATGAAATAGTTAATGAGTTTATGGTGTTTTGAGTAGATTCTCTAAGTCTAGTAGATTTACAAGATCCCGAAATGTTTGCAATATTGCAAATAAAAATATTTTACTTATTTGAGGAATTGATCTCAATGTAAAATTATAGAGTTTTTATCTTGGTGGAATTTTCTGTAAATCTTTGAACCAAATTATTAGATTTTTGTGAAAAAAATATAAATAAAGGTTATGAATTGATAATGGATTTTGTATCACCATTGGAGAAATGCTAGTGGAATTTCAAGAAAGGCCTTAATGAGTTTAATCTAGAAGATAAGATTCAAGAAGGTTGAATATGCTCATAAGTAAGTTAATCTGGAAACATTTAATTCATCAGAGCATAGAATTAATATCCTTAAAAGATAGATCAATATCAAATTGTATAAAGAAATTGTCAAAAGAATCTAGAGTTGGCTTAGTTCAAATTAAATCTAGAATATGATTACTTGATCATACGATGGTACTAATATGGTAAGTATCTTGAGGGTTAATCATGATCTGATGTATTTGGGAAGTAAGGATAAAAAATTTGCTTGGATATGATTAAAAAAATGTTGATGATCTGGAATCATTAAAAAAATTTGGAGAATATTGATCAGAGTTGCACAGCGAAAGTATGGTAGACTGAGTCATTTTAAACTGGTCAAAGATATTGACTATGTTTTGGTAACATGTTATGATAAAAGACTAGATTGTTCAATAAAGAAGGTTTTTGTTAATAAGGGAAGGTTAGGTTAATCATGATAAGACTTTGTTATCTCTCTAATATATTCTTCTATTGTTGGTATGCTAAAGAAAATTTTGAGCATTTTATGACTATGGTGAGTTGATCATGATCTAAATTTTTAAGTATCTAAATAAGTCATCTGTAATTGTTCCCTCTTTATGATTTATAAGTTTAAACTAAACTTTAAGTTTTGTGACATATTGAATCATGTTATCAATATGTTGCCTTCTCAAACTTGCTCTTGTGATTCGATGCCAATCATTTTTGAGATAGACATTGCTATCTAATGACCATTATTACATGTTCATTTTGTGAATCACATTCCTAGCCATATAACAATTTGACTTTAAGGTTGGTTATTATCTTTTGTGGGATCAGCACTCTACCATAATATGTGTATCAAATCCATTTCATTTCAAGTTTTATCCCAAATATAACTAATTAACTTTAATCCATCTTGTTGTGAACTAATCCCAATCCGATCTAGAGTGAACTTGCATCAAGATGATGATTTTAATTAGTCACTTATCTAGTGTTAATTTTGTAGTTTATATGAAATTTTTGATAGTTGATTCAAAGTTATCTATTGCACTGATTTTGATCGAGGAGAATGAGATCTTGGATTTATGTCATACAATGGGCTGAGCATCTTTAAATTTGAAAGCCCTAGATTCTTTAATTTCGAGGACGAAATTTTTTTTGGAAGGAGAGAATGTGAGAATAGAGTATTGGGTTGAAGCCAGCAGACCCAGCCAATTTCAACCAAGGCCTAAAAGCACAGAGCAGGGGGTTCCTGCTCCGTCTTCCTCAGAGCCAAACTACCACGGAGCTGCAACCACTGCACCGTAGTTGAACTCCCCGACCATGCCAGGGAGTTAGAACGACCATCAGCCGTTCCATGGTGCGGTTGCTACAATCCTAGCGGGCAGTGCAACCGCCCGCAAGCCCATCCGCCCTGGAGAGGCCTATAAAGCCCTCCTCTTCACCTTCCTGAGAGGCATCGAGCTCTCTCTTCCTCCTCTTCCTCTCGTCCCTCTCCTCCCTCTCTCTTCCTCTCTTTCCTCTCGTCCCTCTCGTCCCTTTGCTCCTGCTTCCCAAGTGGCCGACGTGCCGCCTCGGCCAATCACCATCACCACTCGAGCCATTATTCCCCTATTTTTTTCCTATTTTGAGATCTATTATGGCTGTCGGAAAGTCCCACGGCCATCGCTGCCGCTAGCCATCGAGCCGACCCACCCTCGATTGGGATCCCTCCTCTCCGCAACCACCGGTAAGTTCGCTCTGCTCTTCAATTTCTAACTGAACCAAGTCAGGGTTCTTCCTCTATGCCAGCCCCAAATCGAGACTGCTCTCGATTTTTGCTCCGCATCAGCACCGCAGTGGTTGCCCGCCAGCATTACGACCGGCTGGCCGTCGATGGGGCGATGGCCTCAGGCCACCCGGACCGGCCACCCTGCCGACTCTCTTCCTTCTTTGATTCCTTCTTCCCTTGTTCGTGGAAGTGTTGGGAAGAAAAGGCCTATCGTGGGCCTTATTGGGCCAAGCTTGGGCCCTGTTCAATGTGGGCCCACTGCAGCCATGTTGGACCCTATTGGGGCCATACCCATTATGGGCCCAACTTGAGCCTAGTTCAGTCGTGTTGGGCTAAGTTGTGTCATACTCATTGTGAGCCCAACTTGGGCCCAGATCAGCCGTATTAGGCCCTATTGGGGTTATACCCATTGTGGGCCTTACTTTGGGCCAATTCAGTTGCGTTGGGCCTAGTTGGGTCGTACCTATTGTGGGTCCAACTTGGGCCTACTTTAGCCATGTTAGGCCCAGTTGGGTTGTACCCATTGTGGGCCCAACTTGAGCCCAGTTCAGCCGAGTTGGGCCCTATTAGGGTCGTACCCATTGTGGGCCCAACTTAGGCCCAATTCAGCTGTGTTGGGCCCTATTGGGTCCATACCCATTGTGGGCCCAACTTTGGCCCACTTCAGTCATATTAGGCCTAGTTGGGTCGTACACATTGTGGATCCGACTTGGGCCCAATTCAGCCGTGTTGGGCCCTATTGGGGCCATACCCATTGTGGGCCCAATTTGGTTGCAGTTCAGCCGTGTTGGGCCCTATTAGGGTCGTACCTATTGTAGGCCCAACTTTGGCCCACTTCAGCCGACTTCAGGCCCTATTGGGCCGTATGCAATATGGGCCAGTACGGGCCTATTGGGGCATGTCCAATATGGATCAAGTTTGGGCCCTATTGGGTCTTGTTCAATGTAGGCTAATGCGGGCCATTGGGCCGTATCCAATATGGGCCAATGCAGGCCTATTGGGTCGAGCTCATTGTGGGTCGCGCATTATGAGGCCGTGTCCAATAATATTTTTGACTTTATTTAGCTTTGAAACTAATAAAAAAATTAATTATATTTAAACAGGTGATCCTGATTTGCCTACTTAAAGTAGGATTTAAAGCGAGAAGAGGTAAGTAAGTTAATACTTTAAAGTGTATTTTCCAAACTATTGGTAAAGTAATTATTAATGAATTATTTTTTATTTATGTTTTGAAATTAGTTAAACAAGTCAAGTATATTAATAATTATTTAAAAATTATGTTATATGTTATAAAATCTGAAAAACGTAACTAGACAAATTATGAAAAATCTATTTTGTGTACATATATGTATTCTCAGCATGGCTATGATCTGGCCTCGCCTAAGGAGAATATTCGTTGGCCATTTCAAAAGAAAAAACTATGTTATTTGTGATTTATTTTTCAATCATTGTTTTATGCTTTGATTAATTCCAGATGTTTTATGCTTTGATTAATTATCTGGAATGCTTTGACCCCACTCTGGGGTATTATGTTTTGCTTATTAGGCTAGTGTAGCTCATTATTTTATTTTTCTGTTTTTCAGATTCAGAAGCATGATCACATGGGATTGGAGAGTGCGCTAGATTTCAGAGATTTAATTCAATCATTGGCATTTGAGTTAGATTAGTTTAGATTATTAGATTTATGTCAGTACATGTTACTTCAAAGTTTTTGTAAGAACTATTTGATTAAATTAATGTTTAAATATATTTTAAAAATTTACAATTGCTTCGATATATGTCTGTACGGCGGAGAAGAAAGAAAGTCAATGCAACGATCTGGTTTAAATAACTCAGGCACGACCCGCCACTTTTGTTTCCATTCTTCAATCAAACCAAACATGGACCGAAAGAAAACACCTGCATTTAGTTAACCGTTTCCCAGCTATTTAACGAGAGCTAGAAAGAAGCGTGGAGTGGTTCCATTTCTCAAGGATTAACGTTCCAAAAAGAGCTCAACTGAAAGACACCTGGCCAGGGATGAGCTCTACGTGTCTGCAGTTCATTATCGTGCTAGATTTTCAGTATAAACAGCATTAACTAGAAAAGCTCTTGCAGGAGTACATGGACGTGATCTTTGAGACATCCAGAGGAAGGCACTTCACCATAGAGATTGGCTTCTTTGACACAGTGCTCGAGATCAAGGAAAAGATCAAGAGGCATGAAGGCTACCCAGTCTCGAGCCAGAAGCTGGTCTTCAAAGGCGAGGAACTGATCGACGATCGAGACACCGAGCACTACGAAATTCTTCAAGGCTCTCGACTACAGTTGATCGTCGCCGAGCCTGACGACGGAAGTCGAGTGAGTGCTGAGGAAGCTGGTCGGGTCCATGTTATTGTCAAGATTCCGATTTCGAAGAGACAACTGTCGTTGGGGGTCAGTGTGATGGACGTTGTTAGCAGTTTGAAGGAGAGAATTCAGGAGTCCGAAGGCATTCCAGTAAATCGATTTGCATTGTTTTATGGTACCATCGAGTTGCAAGACAATCGAGCATTGGCTGACTATGGAGTTACTGAACATTCTGAAGTGAATGTAGTTACAAGGCCATTTCTGCCGGCACCAACAACCTCTGCATCCAAGAAATTGAAGCTGATGGTGCTGCCGAAATGCGGGACAAAGAAGATACCAGTTGAAGTGAATGCATCAGATAATGTAAGCGAGCTGAGGAAGGAGTTGCAGAGATTGCATGCTCATCTACAATTTGATCTGCCCAGCGAGGGATACTTCTTCATTTATAAGCAGAATGTTATGGATGATGATCAAACCTTCCGTTGGCATGATATACGGCCAGGTGATACCATTGAAATTTTTAATGGGAATGTGACCGGCGGATCATGATGTTCATTTGTTTTATTTGTTTTATTTTTAATACTGCGCATTTCAGATTTAATGGTAAGCCTGCTCTGGATTTAGCAATAAACACCAATTAAAATTCTGGTGGTTGAGAACAGAATGCGATTGCAATTTGATCTTCATTTTGGTTAAAATATTATTATGATTTCTTAGTTGGGATCTAGAGATCTTTTAGAGAAGCAGTGTTGGGTTTTTTCTGAATAGTTTAATAATTTATGTTATGACATCAATTGTCGATAATTTATATTTGATTCCAATTGGGTGCAGCACAACACTGGTGATCTTTTTCGGGATTAGTGACGAAATGGTTGGAACTTTTGTTCAGCATTTCGTCTTCAAGTTGGAGTTTTTCATAATTGGTGATGAAACGGTTGGAACTCATTGAACATTGTGGCACGTGAGAACCAATTTGCCAAAGAGAGGAAGCTCAGAAAGAAAGTTCTACTAAAGGGATGAGTGATACCAGAGGGAACGTACAATATGTTGAAGTAGAGGAAGAATTGTCGATATCTTAATCCTTTTCCTGGAGGTGATCCTCTGTTTAGAACAATTCTTGGTCACAAGTTAGCCTATTCTTCATCCAACAACTAGATATGATGTTGTTATGAAGACTTAAATAGTTGGACAGAGTCATGGGAGGCCTTGAAAAACCCATCCCAAATAGCATGACAAGGTAAAAAGGGGTAGCATGACTCGTCTAACAACTATTTAAGTCTTTTACTAGCATTGAACAGGATCAATGCATGTCATGAAGGAAGGAAGGCTATGGTTCCTCCTCTGATTGGCTCTCTTGTTTCTCTCAGAATGGGATGGCTATACTAGACAAGAGAGTCATTACCATGGATTTTCTTTTCTTTTTTCGAGTTTTTTTTCTTTTTTGATTCTTTGTAACTCTCAAACTGGAAATACTAAACAAAGAGAGGAGGCTATACTAATAAGAGAATACCAAAACATCTTGGAGATTAATGGAGAATTTAGTCCATTCTGCAACAGTTACGTTAGTCAGTAGATAGAACATCCATCTTGGCAAAAAGTACAATATACATCTCTTAACCACCACCACCATTATCATCATCATCACAATAATAATAATAATAGTTGAAATATAATATTAATAGTAATAAAATAATAATACTAATTTTAATAATAATAATAATTGCAGTAGTATCAAATGTAGCATCATTAATGATGATTATATGTGAAACCTAGTGGACTAGGGCTGGTCCACTTGACTGGCCCAGCCCAAAGGCAAATGGGAGGAAGACTCCAACTGGAGCCTTCTTCCTCCCTTCCGATCGCGATGAGGAATCCTCCTTATTGTGATGATCGAAAGTTCATCGCAATTCAGAGACCATTGGATGAGGCTAGGAAAACTCTATTTATAGAGCTCCTCCATCCTTCTTCGAGTTCACTAAGATTGAGCCACCGACTCCAAGCTTCTCCTCCGGTCGTCTTTCTCAACTTGTCGCCGGAAGGAGCTGCTAGACCACCTCGCCGAACCAAGGTAATTCTTCTTCTTCTTCTTCTTCTTCTTCCCTCTCTAGCTATGTTTAGGCGAGCTTTGGGCCGGTGAATAGCCAGACAACCGTTCAAAATAGGGGTGCCTTGTTTCGGTCCATTCTCCCTTGTTGTCTGCCATCGGTTGCCGTCCACAGGGGCGACCATGGGTCCTTGGACCCGAGGCGCCAACATTGACTCTGGCATGGTTATGTCGGTGGTAATTGTGGGGAGGAAAGTTCCCCTATTTCGCCAAAGAAGAAGAGGGAAAAGAAAGAAAGAAGACAAAGAAAATGGAGAGAGGAAGAGAGAGTTCAACTTCTCTCTCTCTCTCCTGCTCTCTTTTATCTCTCCTTCCCACTTTCTCTCTCTCTTTCCCATTCTTTCTCTCTCATATAGTCTCTCTTTTTTCTCTCTCTACCAGACATGTCGAATGATTAAGGTTGACCCGTGATGAATAGCCTTGATCTCTAGTCGTTGGGCGGCGTGTCTGCCCCCATCCTAGTCCTTATCAAATATAGTTAGATTTGATCGCCTCGATTTTTGTTGAACCACTATGCCCCAGTCCAGGCATGATTCGATGAATTTCACTTTGATCAAGCTGACTGGAGTGTCGGGCACTCCCGCCTGGTCAGTCTTGTGAGGATATTGGAATTAGGGCTCTATTCTTGAAATAATCACGATAAATTCTGATTGAAAATATAATTTTAAAATATCAGAATTTGAGAAGAATTTTTGGGATTAATTGAATTTATTAGTTGGATTGCATTAGCAAGGTAAGTAATGATCTGCCTTTTCTAGATTCTTTATTTATATTTTGTTATTTTCACATCAAATAAATTATTAATAGAATTATATGTGATTTATGAATAAAAAAATAGATATATAAGTTGGAGTACCATTTTTTGGACTATTGTTAAATTATTTATTCTTCTTGCATCGTATATACATATTTTGATTGAATTATGATATATATATATTATTTTAAAAAAAACTTTGATGTGCATCAAATTTGGAACTATTACCCTGACTATATTCTAAACCCTGCCAATTGGGGGTTATGCATTGGCACTCTAATTCTGGCCTCACCACAGGATATAAATATGGTATTCTGACCTATTTCGCAGGGTATAAAAATGGTATTTTGGCCCACTCCGTAGGATATAAGTGTAGTATTCTGGCTCACTCCGCAAAGTGTAAGTGTGGTATTCTGTTTTACTCCATAGGGTATAAGTGTGGTTCAGTTTTTCGCCTAGCCATAGGGTATACGTGTGGCTATAGTTAAAGGCTGTTGAGTTGAATGAGATTTGTTTCAAATCAGATTTATGATTATGTATACATATATTTGAAAGATAAAGACTTCAATGGATTGGTGTTTTGAAATGAAATTGATTAGATCTTTATACTGATTTATTGCAATTTGTATTTATATTTTATGTTATTTTATGAAATGTCTAGCTAAGGTATTCATTACTTACTGGGCTATCTAGCCCATCATACGATTTCTTATTGTTTTTACAGATATGAAGAATTAGTTCGACCTAAGGTTTTACAATATGAAAGAGCAACTAGAAAAACTGTGGCACAAGTTATCTTAGATTAGAGTTTATTTAAATTGATGTATTACCATAGACTAATGTTAGAATTGTGAGACATTGTTAGTTCATATTGAGTCTGGTGATCCTCCTATGTTAAAACTAAATCTACATTGCTGATAGATCCTATTAGACCTGATCCAGATCTATAGAGTAAGATTTGCCATATGGCAGCCTTGATAATCTATGGCCCAAATTCAAATACATACGAACTAATTTTATTAAATACCTTTTTTTCTTAGCAAACCTTTACATATAGTGTCAACTAGATCTCATCTTGATTAAAGGTTGTGTGGAGTGATTGATTATAACCCTATTTGATTTTGATGAGCTCAAAGCATTTGAGTATATCTTATGTTATACTAATAAATTCAATCTAGTGTTTCAGCCAAATATTTGTAAATTTATGTTTAATTGTCTCTAGCCTTGGTTCAATACATTTTGGCTAAGTATGGAACTCAGTTTGAACCAAAGTCTGGAACGCGAGTCGACTCCGGAAGAGTTCGAGTCGACTCCAAGTGTTTCAAACGTTCTGGCACAGACTCGAGTCAACTCCGGCACATTATGAGTCGACTCCGACTAAAAACAGACAGCAGGACAGAAAGATGAATCTCAGACCCTGTCACCGAGTTGACTCCTGAAGAATTAGAGTCGACTCCGATGCTTGCCGAGTCGACTCCAGCAAAGTGCGAGTCAACTCCATGGAGTAACAGACAGAAAGACAGAGAAGGTGTTTTGGACTCTGAGAGCTGAGTCGACTCCAGAAGAACTCGAGTCGACTCCGACGATTGGCGAGTCGACTCCTAATAGAAGCTAGAGTCGACTCTTAGAGGAATGCAAGACTAAAAGTCATGGAGCCAACTTCGATGTCTGAGAGCCGAGTCGACTTCAGCAAAGTCCGAGTCGACTCCGAGACAGTTCAACTCCAAAGACAGAAGATCTGTTTTTCCGGCTCTGAGAGCCGAGTCGACTCCAAGAGAATCCGAGTCGACTCGAGGAAGTAAAACCAAAACAAAGATTGTTGGAATCCTGAAGAACGAGTCGTCTCCAGAAGGGAGAGTCATCTCCGGACATTGGCGAGTCGACTCCAAGTTTAGCCGAGTTGACTCCAGAATGGGACGGCACTTTATTTCAAATTTTGAACAGTGGGCGAGTCGTCTCCAGTAAAGCATGAGTCGACTCCAGCAACAGCCGAGTCGACTCCAGATTGAGCGAGTCGACTCCGATCCCAACGGACACTTTGTTAGGAGTTGCAGATTGTGCAGAACGGCTCCAAAAGTGTGTCTAACGGCTAGTTTTCGATGGGGATGGCTTAAATAGCCAGAGTGGACAGTAATAGAGTACAGAAAGAAAGACTCCATTCAAAGCAAAAGGGATTTTCCACCTACGAAAGCCTTTCAAGAGTTAATACAAGAGAAAGAAGGAAGAAGAGCATTAAAGTCTACTCTCCAAACGTCTTCCTCGCATTCAAGGCTCTCCTCTGACATCAGATCATCAATACATTCAACGAGGAGACTCAGAGTTCGAGAAGCCCCTTCTTCCTCTTCCAAAATCTGTTTGAGGGTTTATAACTCTTCATCTTTTTTATATTGCTCATATTTGCTTGTTAAGAAGCTTTTTCTGTATTCTTTACAAACTGTTTTCTTGTTAGTTGATTCAATCAGGGGATTGAATCAAGGTTGTAGAGGTTTATTGGTGAGCCGAGGTTAAAACCAACGGTGTAAGGGTTTGATTGTGATCCCGGAAAAACAATCGGATGGTTCTAGTCGGTGAGCCTGTGAAAACCGACCGAGTTCGTTGTGATCTCGTAAAACAACAAGTTGGGTTGTGAGCTTGTAAAACAACCAGCTGTAATCCGAGGGATTATAGTGAACTCCCAAGTGAAGCTTGGGGAGTGGACGTAGGAGCAAGGGTTAGCTCCGAACCACTATAAAATCTCTTGTGTTTGTGATTGTTTAATTGTCTCTTCCATTCCCCTCATCCACTGCATATAGTAAACTAATTAATCCACCTGCAACTAAGTTTAATTAGTTACTCATTAAGTTTTTAAATTGCAATTATTATTTAAAACACAATTCACCCCCTCTCTTGGGTTGTCTTCTTGGGCAACAAGTGGTATCAGAGCAGGAACTCTTCTACCAAAAGAGCAAAAGAGCAAAAGATCAAAATGACAACCCCATTTGGATCTTCTCATATTGAGGGGCAGTCCACCCATAGACCTCCATTCTTCAATGGAACCGACTACTCATATTGGAAGGCTAGGATGAGGATATTTATCCAAGCACAAAACTATGAGATGTGGACCACCATACTTAATGGCCTATACATCCCATCAATTTTTGTAGAGGGTGTTACTATACCCAAACTTGAAAAAGATTGGGATGACAATGATATTAGGAAGGCACAACTAAATGCCAAAGCAATGAATGTGCTTTATTATGCTTTAGACCGAAATGAATTCAATAGAGTCTCTACTTGCAATTCTGCAAAAGAGATATGGGATAGACTTGAAGTGACCCACGAGGGCACGAATCAAGTAAAAGAATCTAAAATAAATATACTAGTTCATAAGTATGAATTATTTAAGATGGAATTCAATGAAACTATCACTTGCATGTTTACTAGATTTACTGATATTGTCAATGGCCTAAAAAGCCTTGGCAAAAATTATACTAACAGTGACCTTGTCAGAAAAATTCTTCGATGTTTGCCAAGGTCATGGGAGGCCAAGGTAACGGCAATCCAAGAAGCCAAGGACTTGAACAAGCTTCCACTTGAGGAGCTTCTTGGATCCCTTATGACGCACGAGCTCACAATGAAACAACACAGCGAAGAAGAATCCTCTCATAAGAAGAAGGTAATAGCCCTCAAATCTACTTCTTCTAACAAGGATTTATCTTGCAGTAGCTGCAGCAAAGAAGAAGATAATGAGGAAGATGATGATGAGGCTCTTCTCGTGCGAAAGTTCAGAAAGTTCATCAACCGAAAGAAGTCCCTTCATCAAAGGAGAGGTCCCTCAAGTTCCTACAACAAGGATAAAGATAAGGAACAGGAAAATGAAGGAATCGGATGCTATGAATGTAAGAAGACGGGACATTTCAGAGTTGACTGTCCCTTGCTGAAGAAGGGTAGCAAATATAAGAAAAAGAAAGTCCTTATCTCCACTCTGTCAGACTCCGATTCATCATCATCATCATCGGATGAGGAACAAGAGGAAAAGGCCAACGTCTGCTTCATGGCGAATGAAAATGAGGTAACATCTGAAACGCATTTAGATTTTACCTTTGATAAATTGTATGATGCGTTTAATGAACTAATGGATGAATATAAGACAATAAATCTTAAGAATAAAGAACTAAAACTAACTAATCAAACTCACTTTCATAAGTATGATAAATTAATGAAGGACAAGGATTCTATCATTAAAGAAAATTTAGAACTTAAAACAAACAACCAAAAATTAATTCAAAATACTAATACCTTAGTTAAAGATAACGAAAAACTAACCAAAAAAATTTCAGAACTTAAAAACAGTAAACAAACTTTAAAAGATAATCTCACAAAAGATTTAAACATACTAAAAACTGAAAAACAAAAGCTTACACAAGAGCTTGAAAAATACAAACCCATTGTTGAAAAGTTTACATATAGTTCTGAAAAATTGGAAATGATACTTAACAATCAACGAGCTGTGTTTAATAGAGCTGGTTTAGGATACAAACCTAAAAATAAGCAAAAGCTCCTTAGTAACTTTTTTGTGAAAGCAGGGAAAAGTAAAGTTAAGAATATAACCTGTTTTTGCTGTGGAAAGGTAGGACATAAAGCTAATGTGTGTGACCATAGGAAGGTAGGAGCTAAAAGAAAAAATAAAAAGGTTTGGATTCCAAAAGAAACCAACTTTACTAATCTTAAAGGACCCAAGAAAACTTGGATACCTAAAATTATATGATTTTCTTTTGTAAGAGTGTCTTGCAGCCAAAGTCGACAAAAACTGTTGGTACTTGGATAGTGGCTGCTCAAGATACATGACGGGTGACAAGGAGCAATTCTTCACCCTAGAGCCTAAAAAGGGAGGTGCAGTAATATTTGGAGACAATAATCAAGGTCACATCATTGGTATAGGTAAAATACAAATCACCTCCTCAACCTTTGTTGATAATGTACGATTGGTAGATGGTCTTAAACATAACTTACTTAGCATAAGTCAATTATGTGATAAGGATTTTGATGTTCTGTTTAAACCATCCCTATGCATCATAACCAACTCAATTGACAATAGCTTAGTATTCAAAGGAATAAGACGTGGAAATGTCTATGTAGAAGATCTAGAAGATCTTGCTAAAAATAGTCCTTGCTTAGTAGCTAGTGATACTAAGGTTGATGATGCAAGTTGGTTATGGCACCGTAAATTAGGACATGCAAGTATGGATACAATATCTAAGTTAGTTAAAAGAGATTCTGTAATAGGTTTGCCAAAACTAAAATTTGAGAAAAATAAAATTTGTGAAGCATGTCAATATGGCAAACAATCGAGGAGCTCTTTTAAATCCATAAATTGTGTCTCTACCTCTAGACCTCTTGAACTACTACACATGGATCTATTTGGACCAACTAGAACCACAAGTCTTGGTGGAAACAAATATGGTCTTGTTATTGTAGATGATTTTTCTAAATATACTTGGGTCATGCTCTTAGCTCATAAAGATCAAGCATTTTCTGTATTTAAGAAATTTCATAAGGAAGTAACTAATGCAAGAGATGCTTCAGTCATAGCTATTAGAAGTGACCATGGAACGGAATTTGAAAATCATCTATTTGATGAATTTTGTAGTAAAAAGGGGATAACTCATAATTTCTCTGCACCTAGGACACCACAACAAAATTGAGTTGTTGAAAGAAAGAATAGAACCCTAGAGGAAATGGCTAGAACCATGTTGTGTGAAAGTAACCTCCCTAAGTACTTTTGGAGAGAAGCCATTAATACATCATGTCATATACTAAATAGAGTTTTATTGAGACCCATTATAAAGAAAACACCTTATGAACTTTGGAGAAATAGAAAGCCCAAAGTAAACTATTTTCATGTTTTTGGATGTAGGTGTTTCATTCATAATAATGGCAAGGATAACTTAGGTAAATTTAATTCTAAATCTGATGAAGGTATCTTTTTGGGATATTCTACATCAAGTAAAGCTTATAGAGTATTTAACAAAAGAAACCTTGTTATTGAAGAATCTATACATGTTGTTTTTGATGATACTAATGATATTTCTTCTAGCAAGAAAGTAGGTCTTGATGATGATGCAGAAATTCTTGAAGAAAAGACTTATGAGATGACTTTACAAGAAGATGAACCAAAGCTAATTGGAGATGCATCAACAAGCCAAGAGGCAATTGTGGATCATGGGCTGACTAAGGCTTGGAGGTATGCTCATGGGCATCCTAAGGAATTGATTTTAGATGATCCATCACAACCTGTTAGGACTAGAGCATCTCTTAGGAACTTAAATAATCATCTAGCATTTGTCTCACACTTTGAACCTAAAAACATAGAAGAAGCTGAAAATGATGTAAATTGGATAAATGCAATGCAAGAAGAGCTAAACCAATTCACTAAAAACAAAGTATGGAACCTAGTTGAACGACCCACTGAATACTCAATAATAGGAACTAAATGGATATATAAAAATAAACTTGATGAAAATGGAATCGTGATTAGGAACAAGGCTAGACTAGTAGCAAAGGGCTATAATCAAGAAGAAGGTATAGACTTTGATGAAACTTTTGCTCCTGTAGCTAGACTTGAGGCAATTAGATTGTTACTAGCATTTGCATGCTCTAAAAATTTCAAATTATTTCAAATGAATGTAAAAAGTGCCTTTTTGAATGGGTATATTAATGAAGAGGTGTATGTAGAACAACCTCCTCGTTTTGAAAATCATCAATACCCCAATCATATGTATAAATTAAACAAAGCACTTTATGGTTTGAAACAAGCTCCTAGAGCATGGTATGAAAGACTTAGCAAATTTCTGTTAGACCATGAATTCACTAGAGGGAACGTTGATACAACATTATTTTTAAAAAGGAAAAACAAAAATATGTTAGTAGTTCAGATTTATGTAGATGATATTATTTTTGGTGCTACTAACAATCACCTCTGCGAAGAATTTGCTGACCTAATGCAGAGTGAATTTGAAATGAGCATGATGGAAGAGCTGAACTATTTCCTCGGGTTCCAAATCAAACAATCTGAAGAAGGGATCTTCATCAATCAAGCTAAATACATCAAGAAAATGCTTAAGAAGTTTGATATGGAAAGAAACAAGTCAATCAGTACACCCATGAGTTCATCATGCAAACTAGACCAAGATGAATCAGCTAAATCAGTAGATCAAAAGATGTATAGAGGTATGATAGGATCTTTATTATATCTCACTGCAAGTAGACCGATATCATGTTTAGTGTATGCATGTGTGCTAGATATCAATTTAATCCTAAGGAATTCTTAATTGCTGTTAAGAGAATCTTTAAATACCTAATAGGAACAAAAACCATAGGGTTATGGTACTCTAAAGATTCGAGCATAAACTTAATAGGGTACACTGATTCAGACTTCGCTGGTTGCAAACTTGATAAAAAAAGCACCAGTGGGTCATGTCAATTCTTAGGAGAAAACTTAATTTCTTGGTTTAGCAAGAAACAAAACTCGGTTGCTCTATCTACGGCTGAAGCCGAATATGTTGCTGCCGGAAGTTGCTGTGCTCAAATCTTGTAGATTAAACAACAACTTGAAGATTATGGCATTAAACAAGATAAAATTTCCATTAACTGTGATAATACAAGTGTCATTAATCTAACTAAAAATCCAATTTAACATTCAAGAACTAAACACATTGAGATAAGACATCACTTCATAAGAGATCATGTACTGAATGGTGATGTGATGCTTCAATTTGTTTGTACTGATGATCAACTTGCTGATATCTTCACAAAATCTTTGAGTGAAGATCGATTTTGCATACTTAGAAGAGGGTTAGGAGTGATTGATCCATTCTAGTGATACTCTCCTCTAGTTCATAGATTTTGAGGATAAGTCTATGTTGGACATAGGATTTCTTATCTATGATCATCAAATCAGTTCTTAAATCCGAGATAAGCTCATAACTCTCTCTCTTGGCACGAAAATAACAAGATTTTTGGTTGTGTGCCAGAGGCCGAGTCGACTCGGATGCATTTTGGAGTCGGCTCATGGGAGAGTCGACTCACGCATATCTGGGAGTCAACTCGAGGTCGAGTCGACTCACGACCTACCGGAGTCGACTCGAGGTCGGAAATCCGACTTTTAACCCTAATCGAAACATTTATTCCTCACTTCTATTCATAGCCGACACTGTTCCAAAACCCTAGAGCCGTCTCCGAGCTCATCTCTGACCCAGTCTAGGTCTTCTCCGTCGAGTTTTCCTCCTAGTTTCCGTGTCCTTCCCCGTCCTTAGGTCAAAATGCCTATGAAGGTCGTTGTACCGAGCCGAAAGAGACCCATCTCCGCGAGCGGGGCCGAGTGACGGTCCAAGGCTCGGAACGAACCGGCGAGGCCACCACCTCCGGTTCCTTCCCCGCCTAGGCCGGTTCCCTCGCGCTCATGCGTCGGAAAGGTTGTCTCTACCGAGAGGCAAGTCAACTTTGACTTCCTCTCCCGGAAAGGGTTCAACCTAGGGCATCACCTTAGAGCCCAAGGTTTAGAGTTTTTCTGCACTCTTGACCTCCCTACCTATCCAGGGCTTGTTAGGGAGTTTTATGGTACAGTTGCACGGGTTAGCGGGGGTATCCAAGGAACTGTTATGGGTGTCCCTGTCTTCATCTCGGAGGACTTCATTGCACGAGTCCTCCATCTCTCGAGTGAGGGGATTGTTCCCACACACCCCTCTGATAGGACAGAGGCCCTTACGGCTATCCTAGGGAGTCCACCCTTGTTCCCTATAGAGGAGGTGTTCGCAAATCAACTTTCGGTTGAAATGCGACTTCTCCTTAGTATCATCTCTAGGACTCTTTTCCCAAAGACTGGTAGGTTTGACTTCATTTCGGAGAGAGACCTGGCCTTGATGTTCTACCTCCTCCAAGACACTCCCATCAACTTTCCAAAACTTATCTACAAGTACCTCTGTGAACCCCTAGATAAACCTAGGCTCAGCCTCCCTTATGGCATGTTATTCACCCTTATATTCAGGGAGTTAGAGGTCCCCATTCCTGAGGGGGAACCCTCTCGCTCACTGCGGTTTACAGATCGCATGGGTGAGGAGACCTTTCATAGGATGGGATTCCACAAGTTAGGGAGAGTCTGGGTTAGGAAATCATCCACATCTTCTGACCCTACCACTCATCACTCACCCAGTCCTGATCATGACCAGGGCCACTATACAGATCCTTCCACCTATCCTTCCACCTCTGCCCATACCTATACTGAGCCTTCCACCTCCACTATCCCACCTTCTCAGCAGCAGCCTCTGGAGGTCCGGATATCTTCTGAGCAGCTCCGAGAGTTGCGGCAGGAGATAGTGAGGGATCTGAGAGATGACTTGCTGAGGGAGCTCCGAGGTCCTTCGAGAGCTCCCTCCACCGAGATTGTTCCCACCCTGGCAGCAATAGCCGAGATGACTGCACACTTGAGGGAGGAGATATCAAATGTGCGCAGCCTGGTCCAAGCTCAATACTGGAACATGAGTGACGTCAATGAAGGGAAAATATCCCGCAAAATCCGATAAAATCGGATGCCAGGTCAGAAAATCAGTTTTAAAATTTTATCTATTTATTTATAACAGGTATAAATAAATAACATAACTATATTATGTTTACCATACCTCGATCCCGCAGCGGAAGATGGTCGAGGTACTCTGGAACAGAATCTGGTACAGGGCCAAGTGTTGGATCAGATACTGGATCGGATGCTAGATCTGGTACTGGATCGGGAACTAAATCTAGAACTGGATCTGGTACTGGTGAATCTGGTGCTATGCGAGGCCCGGATGTACGGACCCTCTACTTCACATGCACGCCAAGAAATGCAGGAAGGTAGGATGATGTCTGTATAGTGCAAAAACCCTTTTGCAAATAAACCCCTGGAAGAAAAGAATTTCAAAAATTCTTTCTTCCCTTTTTTTTTCTTTTCTTTTCCTCTTTCTTCCCGTTTCCTTTTTCTCTCTTTTACAGGCTACTCAAAAGATCTTGAATCTCCCCTCTCCCCAAATAAAATTTCTAGCTATGAATGAAGAGAAAGCTAGCCTATTTATAGGCAAAGACAAGGCTGAACCAGGGAAGAGAAAACGCCAAAAGGAAAGAGTGAACGCCAAACGTTTCATGATTTTATTGAATTTTTTGAACCGTTTGATTTCAATTAAATCAGTACTATATTAAAGAGGTTTCAAAACCGAAGAGACACGTCTCTTCGGATCTACAAATGGTAGCCGAAAGAGGGAAGATCAAGCGGCCTTCGAAGTGTTCGGAAGAAGAAGAAGTAACGCGGTCCACGGGAGAAATATTTGCAGAAAAAATTGGTCCACTGGACCGAGGAAGAAACCAGAACCAACAAAAAAAAAAAACGTGTCATTCAATTAGAGGGGCAAACAAGTAAATTTCCAAATCAAATTTGACTTTTCTTAAATGGGTTAATTCAAATGGGCTTGGGTCCATTATTGGTTCTAAACCAAATTAAAGACCAATTTGAAAGATTTTGGATCCGAAAAAAATTCCACATGAATCTGATGCATGTGAACTCCAATTAATTCAATTTTCAGATCAATCCAAGTCATACTGGACTAGAATAAATATGGAATAAAGTCTAATAAAATCATCATTAAGCCCAATTACATTCATTTGAATCCAATTCAAAACCAAACTCAACAAATGAGCCTAAATCAATTTCAATTACATTAATTGAAACTTGATTAAGCCAAAATACAGACATAATTAAATACACATCCATGAAATTCAGTATGTACCTCATGTTCAGTACTAGCTGAACATAGACAAAACCAAATCTCAAATGACCCACAATTTAATTCTCAATTAAATTGGATCAAGTCCTTCCTACTTAACTTGACTTATGTGCGTGACTCCGATAGGTTCGAACACTAAGCCGGTAGTACATGAAGTACTCCATGCACTAATCGAGGTGACCATCTAGCAATGATACCCGATGTCCAGATAGGTCGAATATGCAAAGCAACATTCAAGAACCCATTCATATGGTTACCGCATAATTCATCCTTTTGACCAACGATGCTCAAGATGACCTAAAGTGAACTGTCACACTTTGGTCCGGTTATCCATATTGTATTTCAATTAATTAAATTTAAGTGACCAATCACTTGGTTTACCCTGGCCAAGGTTTTACTAAATTGAAACACAGCGAAACATCAACTCCTATAATCTGGAGCGGTCAATCCCTTCTTGACTCATACACAGACTTCGCGAGTACTTAACTGCACCCAGCAACTTTTCAATATCTGAATTAGAAATTCAGATCGTTCAGTACCAAAGTACAGTGAGTTGCTTGCAAGTCACCGTGATAGTCTCAGGTCTAAGGGATACTTATGCCCATATGCTTTGTGAGCTAACTCCTGACAGTGGAGTGCTCAACAGGTGAGTCACTGTTCAGCGACGATGTACTCCTACATCTCACCTATATGCCATACCAGTGTCTCCACACTCCTTGGTTAAGAGGACAACCAACTAAATGGCATATAACGACCTATACTTGACATAGCTATTGTCCAATTAATAGCTTGTCATTTGGTCGCGAACCAATTTAAGGACTAAATGATAAAACCTCCTTTATCCACTAAATTAGTCCTAAGGACTTCATCACAATACACAGGAGTTCCTATTTGAAGATGCAACACTTGTGATGAAAAGAATGCCAGAATAGATTTTATTATTCATTAAATAAAACATATACATTATTCTTACAATAAAAATTGGCTTTGGGACACAATTCCCAACAACTCCCACTTGAACTAAAGCCAATTTGTACAGTATCTAATACCCATCTTCGATTTGTGATAATCGAACTCCTTTACAGCAAGGGCTTTAGTGAATGGGTCAGCTAAGTTTTCCTTTCCATCGATCTTATGAAGATTGATGTCACCTCGTTCCACAATCTCTCGTACAAGGTGGTAGCGACGCAAAATGTGCTTGGTCTTATAGTGAGACTTTGGTTCCTTCGCTTGTGCAATAGCTCCAGTGTTGTCACAGTACAAAAGAACTGGACCGTTGATTGAGAGAACCACACCAAGTTCATTGATAAACTTTTTTATCCAAACAGCTTTCTTTGCGGCACCTGATGCAGCAATATATTCTGCTTCACATACTGAATCGGCTACTGAATGCTGCTTGGAACTTTTTCAGCAGATTGCTCCTCCATTAAGGGTAAACACATAACCTGATATACTCTTACTGTCATCATGATCTGACTGAAAACTAGAGTCTGTAAACCCCACAAGTTTTAAATCAGATTCTCCATATATTAACCATTGATCCTTAGTATTTCTTAAATACTTTAGGATGGATTTCACCGCCTTCCAATGGTTTTCACCCGGATCAGATTGATACCGACTCGCTACTGCTAGTGAGTAAGCAACATCTGGTCTTGTACATGTCATGGCGTACATTATAGATCCAATTGCAGAAGTATATGGGACTCTACTCATACGCACTCTCTCCTCAGAAGTTGTCGGACAATCTTTCTTAGAGAGGGAAATTCCTTGGCCTATCGAAAGATAGCCTTTCTTGGAATTCTCCATGCTAAACCGTTTTAGCAAAGTATCAATGTACGTGGATTGGGATAATCCAAGCATTCTCTTAGATCTATCTCTATAGATCTTTATCCCTAGGATGAAAGATGCTTCTCCCAAATCTTTCATGGAGAACTGTGATGATAGCCAGAGTTTTATATTTTGTAATGCAGGGATGTCATTCCCAATTAAGAGAATATCATCCACATACAAGACAAGAAATATAATCACAGAATTATTTGCCCACTTGTAAACACAAGGTTCTTCTTCGTTCTTAAAGAAGCCAAACGTTTTGATTGTTTTATCGAAACGTTTGTTCCAACTTCGAGAAGCTTGCTTAAGTCCATAAATGGACTTCTGTAGTTTTAATATCTTAGACTCGTCTGTGGAAATGAAACCCTCAGGTTGTATCATATACACCTCTTCTTCCAGCTCACCATTTAGAAAAGCTGTTTTCACATCCATTTGCCAGATTTCATAATCCAGATATGCAGCTATAGCAAGCAAGATCCGAATAGATTTGAGCATTGCCACAGGAGAAAAAGTCTCATCATAGTCAATACCATAACGTTGACGAAATCCCTTGGCAACCAGACGGGCTTTATAGGTCTCCACCTTTCCGTCTGCGCTTCTCTTTCTTTTGAAGATCCATTTGCACCCTATGGGTTTTATCCCTTCGGGTGGATCAACTAGTGTCCATACACTATTGATTTCCATGGACTCCATTTCGGATTTCATGGCATTAAGCCACAACTCAGAGTCGGACCTCTGCATAGCATCCATATAGGTGATCGGATCCTCATTGTTCTCATCGAGCTCAATAGGATCCGCGTCATGGACCAAGAAGCCGTAGTATCTATCCACTTGACGCGGTACTCTACCAGATCGCCTTAATGGTGCCTCTATACTGGGCTCCGGGTTTGATCTAATCAAAACCGATTCTGTGGGTTTAGTAGATTGTGTTAAATCTTCCACCTGCTGAACTTCACTAAGTTCAACCTTAGAGGCAACAATTCCTTCACCAAGGAATTCCTTTTCCAAAAATGTTGCCTTAAGTCCTACGAACACCTTTTGTTCATTAGGAAGGTAAAAGTAATAACCCCTAGTTTCTTTGGGGTACCCAACAAAATAACACTTGTCAGACCTAGGACCAAGTTTGCCAGTTTGAGAACGTTTAACATAAGCCGGACACCCCCAAACCCTAAGGTAAGAAAGTATCGGCTTACGCCCAGTCCATATCTCATATGGAGTCTTCTCTACAGACTTACTTGGAACTTTATTTAGTATTATACATGCAGATTCTAAAGCGTAACCCCAAAAAGACAAAGGCAGACTAGTAAACCCCATCATGGATCGAACCATGTCTAACAATGTTCGATTCCTCCTCTCAGACACACCATTATGCTGCGGTGTTCCAGGAGGGGTCCATTGAGAAAGAATCCCATTCTCCTCTAGATAAGTCAAAAAATCACCGGAAAGGTATTCTCCTCCTCGGTCTGACCGAAGGATCTTAATACACTTTCCAGTCTGTTTTTCTACTTCATTACGAAATCGTTTGAACATTTCAAATGATTCCGACTTATGTTTCATTAGATAGACATATCCATATCTAGATAGGTCATCTATGAAGGTTATGAAGTAGGTATAACCATCTTTGGCACTTGTGTTCATAGGTCCACATACATCAGTATGTATGAGTCCAAGAACATCGCTGGATCTTTCACCTTTTCCTGTAAAAGGTGACTTGGTCATTTTACCAAGAAGACATGATTCATAGGTCGGCAATGATTCATAATCATTGATTTCTAAAATGCCTTGTTGGGCTAATCTGTTTATCCTGTTTTTGTTTATATGACCAAGCCGGCAATGCCATAAATAGGTTTCATTGACTTTATCTAATTTAGGGTGTTTATTAGATGTGTACATTACATTCACAGGCAATGATAGAGTATAAATGCCATATTTCATTTGTCCACTGAAAATTTTAGTATCATTCAAAATGATATCACAAAATCTTTCATTTATATAAAAGGTATAACCATTCTTGGCCAAAAAACCTACAGAGATGACATTCATCAAGAATGCTAGACAAAAGTGACAATCATCTAACATAACTACTCCAGACTCAAAAAACAACTCAATGACTCCTAAAGCTAGGACTAGAACAGATCTTCCATCACCAACATTTAGGAATCGATCACCGTTCTTGAATCTTCTACGTACTTGAAGTCCCTGCAAAGAATTGCAAATATTAATTGGACTTCCGGTATCCAATACCCAGGTAGTAGAATCATAAACAGAAAAATTACAAGGTGTTATCATATAATTACCTTGTGCAGCAACTGTTTGCTGCATTTTCTTCTTTGGCCTATTTGGATCAAGGGACGCTAAATAAGCCGGACAGTTCCGCTTCCAGTGACCCTGCTTCTTGCAGAAGAAGCATTCTGCCTTACTCTGATCAGATTTCTGCTTCATAGTCTGTTTGGGCTTACAAGCCCCAGCACGAACTTTATTTACCTTCTTTTTCTTTCCTTTCTTAAAGGAAGAACGACCTGCAGAAGTTCCACCCACCACATTCACCGACCCCTTAAAGAGTTGGTGATCCTTCTCATAGGTCTGCAGTAAACCTAGCAATCCATGATAGGATACTGCAGGTTTAGTCATTCTATAATGACTAAGGAAGGTCAGGTAGGATTTGGGAAGTGAGTTCAAAATAGCATCCTTGCCCAATTGCTCGTGCAGAGGAAAACCAAGTTTACTCAGGAGATCAATTTTCTCGACCATGTACAATACATGTTCTGTGATTGATTCCCCTTCCCTCATGCGGGCATTGAAAATCGCACAGGAGGTCTTATGTCGTTCGACATCATCAGGTGTCCCGAAAGACTCTTTCAACATTTGAAATATTTCCACAGGCTGTGCTTCTTCGAATTTACGACTAAATTCGTCATTCATCGAAGCCCTCATGATGCAGCGTACGGTAGTGCGATCATTATGCCACTTCTGATAAGCGTCTCTGATTGCACGTGGTGCATTTGCTGCAGGTTCCTCAGGTGCTGGATCCAATATCACATATAGGATCCGCTCGTGCTCTAATACAATTTTCAACTTCCGATACCAGCTATCGAAGTTAGGTCCATTAAGTTTATCGTTGTCTAAGAGTGTTCGGAGGGACAAAGAGTTAGCCATATCTGAAAGGAAAAAACCAGAGCTAATTAGTATATGATTTATTTTAATTCTAAAGACTTGGACTTCAGTCTAAAGATTTCTCCCACTATTTTAGTCAAATTTTTAGCCTCTACCTTTAATTCGAAGAATTACTTTAATTCCTTAGCGGGTACTTAGAATCCACATGGACTGTATATAGGCCCGAGGAAAGCTCGGCCAACCCATATGCATCTAAGGGTAGGTACATTACCAATTATTTCTCTAAATAATTTCTAGTATTTTATTTTGCCCCAGGTGGTAATCAGTAGGCGGAGGCTTCCACTGAAAATCCTGGTCAAATCCAACCATTAATGAACTAACTCGATGATACTACCTAATGTATGATCAGGCCCGAGGAAAGCTCGGCCAACCTAATCACAATCAGATAGCTCAAAAAGCTATCATATAATGAAGGATAATTCCAATATTCAGATGAACACCAGACGGAAGCGTCCTGCATGTCCAACTGAAATACTGGACCAATTATCATCCATTTTAATGGAAGGCTATGACCTAGTTATCTATATAACTATATCATTTTAAGGACCTAATAATTTAGAGGATTTTAGAGAGACCGATAATTCTATATCCTCCCACTGACTGCACTAAGTCATATAGAGGACATAGAATTTCATTGGTCTCTGGACATCTAAATCAGTCATACTGATTTCCTTATTGACATGGGTGAGTACCAAGTCTCAAGATATCTAAATCAAAGCTTGAACGACCACATTGGCCAGGTAAGAGAGATCACGGGAGGGTTCCGCCATTAACCGTCTTTCCTAGACACCAACAGAGTTGGCCAGGAAAGAGGTAGCCCCAATTAATAACCGTAGATCCAACTTGCCTTAGACACCAAATGGTATGTCAAGTTGATTTAGATAGTCATTGAGAACTCAGGCTCGACCACTGAGCCACAATCAAATCCAATTGAAGTGTTTGGACATGATCAACTAAACTATTGAGTTTGATCAAATTAGAAAAATGAATTTAGTCTAATACAACTATTGATTCCAATTCAATTCTAACATTAGGTCTAACCTAATCAACTAATTTGATTGTGCTAACCCATGCCCAAAAGTCATGATCAACAAATTGAATTTAAACCATAAAGTCATCAATTTATAATTCGCAATTAAATATATAATGACCATTTATTTAAGGTGTCACATAATTTAAATATAAACATTTTATATTTTATTGTGGTCATGGCAATATTTAAAACTGATACATTTAAAACATTAATTATGCATAATTTCATAAAATAAACTATTTATTTTATTAAGTGAATAAATCTAGATCTAATCTAAATTTAATAATTAAAACATGCATAATATCAAAATGTTTTAGGCCAATATCTTAGGCCAACCTCGCTCTGATACCAATTGAAGGGAAAATATCCCGCAAAATCCGATAAAATCGGATGCCAGGTCAGAAAATCAGTTTTAAAATTTTATCTATTTATTTATAACAGGTATAAATAAATAACATAACTATATTATGTTTACCATACCTCGATCCCGCAGCGGAAGATGGTTGAGGTACTCTGGAACAGAATCTGGTACAGGGCAAGTGCTGGATCAGATACTGGATCGGATGCTAGATCTGGTACTGGATCGGGAACTAAATTTGGAACTGGATCTGGTGTCGGATCTGGTACTGGTGGATCTGGTGCTATGCGAGGCCCGGATGTACGGACCCTCTACTTCACATGCACGCCAAGAAATGCAGGAAGGTAGGATGATGTCTGTATAGTGCAAAAACCCTTTTGCAAATAAACCCTGGAAGAAAAGAATTTCAAAAATTCTTTCTTCCTTTTTTTTTCTTTTCTTTTCCTCTTTCTTCCCATTTCCTTTTTCTCTCTTTTACAGGCTACTCAAAAGATCTTGAATCTCCCCTCTCCCCAAATAAAATTTCTAGCTATGAATGAAGAGAAAGCTAGCCTATTTATAGGCAAAGACAAGGCTGAACCAGGGAAGAGAAAATGCCAAAAGGGAAGAGTGAACGCCAAACGTTTCATGATTTTATTGAATTTTTTGAACCGTTTGATTTCAATTAAATCAGTACTATATTAAAGAGGTTTCAAAACCGAAGAGACACGTCTCTTCGGATCTACAAATGGTAGCCGAAAGAGGGAAGATCAAGCGGCCTTCGAAGTGTTCGGAAGAAGAAGAAGTAACGCGGTCCACGGGAGAAATATTTGCAGAAAAAATTGGTCCACTGGACCGACGAAGAAACCAAAACCAACAAAAAAAAAAACGTGTCATTCAATTAGAGGGGCAAACAAGTAAATTTTTAAATCAAATTTGACTTTTCTTAAATGGGTTAATTCAAATGGGCTGAATCAAATGGGC
Organism: Phoenix dactylifera; assembly: GCF_009389715.1. Lineage (NCBI taxonomy): Eukaryota > Viridiplantae > Streptophyta > Magnoliopsida > Arecales > Arecaceae > Phoenix > Phoenix dactylifera. The sequence continues at coordinate 461,983 of NW_024067682.1, forward strand.
TTGGGTCCATTATTGGTTCTAAACCAAATTGAAGACCAATTTGAAAGATTTTGGATCCGAAAAAAATTCCACATGAATCTGATTCATGTGAACTCCAATTAGTTCAATTTTCAGATCAATCCAAGTCATACTTGGACTAGAATAAATATGGAATAAATTCTAATAAAATCATCATTAAGCCCAATTACATTCATTTGAATCCAATTCAAAACCAAACTCAACAAATGAGCCCAAATCAATTTCAATTACATTAATTGAAACTTGATTAAGCCAGAATACAGACATAATTAAATACACATCCATGAAATTCAGTATGTACCTCATGTTCAGTGCTAGCTGAACATAGACAAAACCAAATCTCAAATGACCTACAATTTAATTCTCAATTAAATTGGATCAAGTCCTTCCTACTTAACTTGACTTATGTGCGTGACTCCGATGGGTTCGAACACTAAGCCGGTAGTACATGAAGCACTCCATGCACTAATCGAGGTGACCATCTAGCAATGATACCCGATGTCCAGATAGGTCGAATATGCAAAGCAACATTCAAGAACCCATTCATATGGTTACCGCATAATTCATCCTTTTGACCAACGATGCTCAAGATGACCTAAAGTGAACTGTCACACTTTGGTCCGGTTATCCATATTGTATTTCAATTAATTAAATTTAAGTGACCAATCACTTGGTTTACCCTGGCCAAGGTTTTACTAAATTGAAACACAGCGAAACATCAACTCCTATAATCTGGAGCGGTCAATCCCTTCTTGACTCATACACAGACTTCGCGAGTACTTAACTGCACCCAGCAACTTTTCAATATCTGAATTAGAAATTCAGATCGTTCAGTACCAAAGTACAGTGAGTTGCTTGCAAGTCACCGTGATAGTCTCAGGTCTAAGGGATACTTATGCCCATATGCTTTGTGAGCTAACTCCTGACAGTGGAGTGCTCAACAGGTGAGTCACTGTTCAGCGACGATGTACTCCTACATCTCACCTATATGCCATACCAGTGTCTCCACACTCCTTGGTTAAGAGGACAACCAACTAAATGGCATACAACGACCTATACTTGACATAGCTATTGTCCAATTAATAGCTTGTCATTTGGTCGCGAACCAATTTAAGGACTAAATGATAAAACCTCCTTTATCCACTAAATTAGTCCTAAGGACTTCATCACAATACACAGGAGTTCCTATTTGAAGATGCAACACTTGTAATGAAAAGAATGCCAGAATAGATTTTATTATTCATTAAATAAAATATATACATTATTCTTACAATAAAAATTGGCTTTGGGACACAATTCCCAACAGTCAAGGACGACACGAAGAAGATGCGAGACGGCATCAGACATGAGCTAGGGAGCCAGAGCCAGGGTGCCGAGAGACTAGCCCATGCACTGCTCTCCAGGTTGGACACCCTTCAGGCGAGCATGACTGAGCTTACCATGACACAGTCTAGGGCCACCTCGGAGATCATCAAGCAACTAGGGAACGTTTCGGAGGGGATAAGCTTAGTCTTGCAAGTGACTAGGCTTAGAGGAGAAGCTTCATCCTCCACTGCAAAGAAACCCTGGTGTAGCTTAGTTATCAATTTCTTGATGTATTTGTTTTCTATACTTGTATTTTTTTTTTACAATTGTACTCAATTCAGCATAAATACAATGAGTAGACATTTTTTTTTACAAAGTGTGCAATTCTTTTCTACGTTCTGCACTTCTTTTTGCTATGATGACAAAAGGGAGGAGAAAATATATTGAATTGAAATGTAAAGGAAATCACTAAAAAGAAAATTCTTAAAGCAAAAATCAATTTGTTCTAAGTGGATTCGATACCTCGAGGCTCATTATCTCTCTGATTGGGGCTCCTAAAGGAGTAATCTCCAGAATCTATTCAAGTTATATTTGGAGATTAGTTGAATCATACTCAAGAACAAATTGTCAGATTTTTCCTCTAAAACAAAAAGTCAAGCTCAAAAGCTTCAAGACATTAAAAGAAAATTCAGAGAATCTAAACAAAATTGATTGCATATGTTGAGGGGGAGAATCTGAAATTTTAAGAAAGCAAATTCATTAAACACATATAAGCCAAACAATTGATTGCATAACTTAAAGGCTTATATAATTCCAAATGAAAGGGGGAGCTTTAACTTCAGGATTTACTGTTTCACACCTTTCAATTTTGGATAAATTAAATGACTAGATACTTGAATTCATTTCAAAACTTTATTATAAATCTCCTTTTTGGTTGAGCAATTCACTTTACAAATACTCAATGTTTTGTTATCATCAAAAAGGGGGAGATTGTGGAGTGATTGATTATAACCCTATTTGATTTTGATGAGCTCAAAGCATTTGAGTATATCTTATGTTATACTAATGAATTCAATCTAGTGTTTCAGCCAAATATTTGTAAATTTATGTTTAATTGTCTCTAGCCTTGGTTCAATATATTTTGGCTAAGTATGGAACTCAGTTTGAACCAAAGTCTGGAACGCGAATCGACTCCGGAAGAGTTCGAGTCGACTCCAAGTGTTTCAAACGTTCTGGCACAGACTCGAGTCGACTCCGACTGAGAACAGACAGCAGGACAGAAAGATGAATCTCAGACCCTGTCACCGAGTCGACTCCTGAAGAATTAGAGTCGACTCTGATGCTTGCCGAGTCGACTCCAGCAAAGTGTGAGTCGACTCCATGGAGTAACAGACAGAAAGACAGAGAAGGTGTTTTGGACTCTGAGAGCCGAGTCGACTCCAGAAGAACTCGAGTCGACTCCGATGGTTGGCGAGTCGACTCCTAATAGAAGCTAGAGTCGACTCTCGGAGGAATGCAAGTCTAAAAGTCAGAGAGCCAACTTCGATGTCTGAGAGCCGAGTCGACTCCAGCAAAGTTTGAGTCGACTCCGAGACAGTTCAACTCCAAAGACAGAAGACCTGTTTTTTCGGCTCTGAGAGCCGAGTCGACTCGAAGAGAATCCGAGTCGACTCGAGGAAGTAAAACCGAAACAAAGATTGTTGGAATCCTGAAGAACGAGTCGTCTCCAGAAGGGAGAGTCATCTCCGGACATTGGCGAGTCGACTCCAGAACGGGACGGCACTTTATTTCAAATTTTGAACAGTGGGCGAGTCGTCTCCAATAAAGCATGAGTCGACTCCAGCAACAGCCGAGTCGACTCCAGATCGAGCGAGTCGACTCCGATCCCAACGGACACTTTGTCAGGAGTTGCATATTGTGCAGAACGGCTCCAAAAGTGTGTCTAACGGCTAGTTTTCGATGGGGATGGCTTAAATAGCCAGAGTGAACAGTAATAGAGTAAAGAAAGAAAGACTCCATTCAAAGCAAAAGGGATTTTCCACCTACCAAAGCCTTTCAAGAGTTAATACAAGAGAAAGAAGGAAGAAGAGCATTAAAGTCTACTCTCCAAACGTCTTCCTCGCATTCAAGGCTCTCCTCTGACATCAGATCATCAATACATTCAACGAGGAGACTCAGAGTTCGAGAAGCCCCTTCTTCCTCTTCCAAAATCTGTTTGAGGGCTTCTAACTCTTCATCTTTTTTATATTGCTCATATTTGCTTGTTAAGAAGCTTTTTCTGTATTCTTTACAAACTGTTTCTTGTTAGTTGATTCAATCAGGGGATTGAATCAAGGTTGTAGAGGTTTGTTGGTGAGCCGAGGTTAAAACCAACGGTGTAAGTGTTTGATTGTGATCCCGAAAAAACAATCGAGTGGTTCTAGTCGGTGAGCCTGTGAAAACCGACCGAGTTCGTTGTGATCTCGTAAAACAACAAGTTGGGTTGTGAGCTTGTAAAACAACCGGCTGTAATCCGAGGGATTATAATGAACTCCCAAGTGAAGCTTGGGGAGTGGACGTAGGAGCAAGGGTTAGCTCCGAACCACTATAAAATCTCTTGTGTTTGTGATTGTTTAATTGTCTCTTCCATTCCCCTCATCCACTGCATATAGTAAACTAATTAATCCACCTGCAACTAAGTTTAATTAGTTACTCATTAAGTTTTTAAATTGCAATTATTATTTAAAACCCAATTCACCCCCCCTCTTGGATTGTCTTCTTGGGCAACAGGTTGTAATGATTTATCTTCCAACCAGTCTAAGGAATCTTGTCTATGTCATAAGGAAGGCGCTATGTTGTTCTACAAATCTATACTTCAAAAAAAAAAAAATTGTTCCAACACTAGGAAATATAAACTATTTAGAAAATTTAGATTCTCCGACAATACTTTCAATTTTTTATTTTTAAAATAAAATTGTTTTTAATAAATAATTGCATTTAATTTATTAAATATTTTTAATAATTCAGGGCAACTTGAGTTTAATTTTTAATTTTAATAAATAATTGTGTTTAATTTATTAATTATTTTTAATTTTCTAGATATGAAAATATTCAAAAATCAAACTTCATTAATTCTACGTTGAGTAAAGGTGATATGGTGGTGGTGACAATTGTGGTGGTAGTGGAGATAATATTTGCAACGATGGAGATGGTGGTAGTAGCGATGGAGGTGGAGACAATAGCTATAGCGATGGAGATATTGGTGACACCATGGTAGAGGTGGTGATGTCATATGAGAGGTGGAAGGAGTATAAGGAGAGGGGGTAGGGAATTTTCTTGAAAAGTTTCAATATTTCATTTTCAAAAGAAAACATGAAAGATCTTGCGTTCATTCTTTTCAAAAAATTATGATAATATTTTTTAAAAAAAAATAGAATTACTAATACAAACATGATTCAAGATATGCCACAATTTTACTTTTAAAATAGAAGAAGGAAAACAATATATTTTCTTTATTAATTATTTATTGTTTGAACTCCCTTTCCCATTAAAACTTAGAGGTGGATATCAAAACATGCTCAGATCATTTATCAAATTCAAAATTCAAATATCCACTGAATTGGCCCAATTAAATTCCTTGTTGGAAATTGGAATTTGAAGAAAATTGTATTCTGGTAGGATATCTTTGAGGTAGGTCATATTTAGATTAAATGGCTGGATTCATGGTGCAGATAAGCTGACTAAGCTAATAAGTTCCTTGAACATTGCTCAATATATAAAAGGGTTATTGGAGCATAAGACCTACTTTCTAGCCACATTTTCTTTCCACTTAACTAAATTTCTTATTTTCTCTTGGCTCCACTTATCACATGTTGGTTACCCGCAACCCAACTATCTTTTAGTCAAAATCCTATATTTCTCTTTATTTTATAATGTTTTCATAAACTATGGGATATAGACAAATTTTTCATGCTAAAATGCTTTTGAACAATATAGCCTAATGGAAAGAAAGGGATCCGTATCAGGTCGGGATGCCGCTGTAATTACAATGGTTTTCTCATCTCGAACAAATTTTAGATTGAAGCCTGTAAAATTATTATTATTCTAATTAATCAGGTGCTATATAAAACTTCTTCATTGTGAATCACTATGCTAATTTCTAGGGTTACTCATAGATCATTTACGTACCGACTAACAACTACGTGTGTCATCACATAGTTAAATAGGAGAAAATAGGATAAAAAATAAGAGCACACTCAAATACGTGGTTAGGGCTGGAAATGGGTCGGGTTCAGGTTGCGCCACTCCTTGCCTTATATAGATCAGACTACAAATTAGCCCAACTATTTCCACAGAGCTTGGGCCGGCCCATGTTCTAGAATGGGCCTGGTTCAAAGGCTCGACGGACCCAAATATCCTACTCACTGGGAAAATTTAAAATGTCAGAGATATATCTGAAAGACTGAAATAAGTCTTACGTATGGTTATTTCATACCATGTATACCTATTTCATTTTGTATTCTCCATCATATTGTACATATTCCTATGGGTCATGCCCAAGTTGAATGAGGGCTCTTTGCCATCCAAGTGGTCCATGGAATAACATGTTTTTATTTCTTTTATCTTATCCGTCTCCTTATTATATACCTCGTGTGCACCTTCTTTTTTTTTCGGCTTCTATGTACTATCAGTACCTTCTTGAATGTCATTAGGCATTAGTCTCATGCATTCTCTGTAAAAAAATTTAAAAAAAAAAAAGAAAAAAAAAAGTAGAAGAAGAAATGGAGGCTTTTATTTGAATTCCCCATGACATTTGGAAACTAATACATGACCAAGTTAGAGCCATAAAGTAGTAAAGTATTCGTATACACTACCTTATCGCTCCCACTTTCAATTAAATACTGAAACACTCGCAGCAGTTAGAAAAGAGCCCCAAGTCCTGAGGTTTGCAATACACTAAGAAGCATGAGTTTCTAATTGACAAAGGCACACTTCTTCCTGATCTCCCCCTGATTGCCTGTAAGCACTTCAATGTTCCCCATCTTAACCATGGACTCCCCAAAGTCCCTGAAGAATTCAGATGGGAAACCATTGGCTTGGGCTTGGCGCTCAACATATGCTTTGGTCTGGCTGTCAAGAATGAGAGTTGCGTCTGACGTGAAGAGCGCCCTCCTTTTGGCCACCAGCTTATAGTAGCTCGTGTCAAAGGTCTTAAAGCTCCCAGGATCCATTTCCACAATGGTGGTCGCATCATTAGGCCTGCACTTGCTCTTCAACTTTGGTAGGTAATTCTTGTCTAGCATTGGATCGGCATCACCATTTCCGGTGAAGTTGTATAGACGATTCGAGAATGACGAGCAATGCGAGGTCCCTATTGTATGCCCACCTAGTCGAAAAGAGCAAAACTTAGCTAAGTAATCAGAGAACAAATGCTCATGTCTCTCCAATGATATCAACAATTTTCTCATTTTTGTCACAACTTGTTTAAGGAGTATACAATAATGAATAATATATATTGGACTCCTTCAAATTAATGTAACATAAGTTCATTAGGCTTGTTTCAACTGATCAATGACGACTGGATATATTGTGAAATGGCAGAGGGATATTCTTTTAGTGTTTGCAATTTGTTTGTATAGTAGGAACTTGATTTCCATTATACCTGAGAGAACAACAAGGTCCTTGGCATTTAAACCCTTTGGGATGAAGAAGAGATTCAATATCTGACTGGTGCTGAAGAAAGGTGGTGGCAAGTTGGTTAAGGTCTCTGAGGCTACTGATATTTTCCCGTCCCTTCGGCCGGTGGGTACTTCCCAATATGGTCCTTTGGTCTGAAACAAGAAAGGATTCGGTAAAAAAAAAAAACACGCAGAAAACTGCTAAACTCATGAAGGATCAAGCTGGGAAGTGGCAAAAGATCATATTCTCTTACCAAAAGCACTCCATCCCTAGCTACTAGAGCTAAGATGTCGGCGCATGAAACAATGCCAGGACAAGCCTTCTCCAATTTAGCCTTGATGCGATCGATCACCCCATAACCTCGTAGGCTTAAATTCGGGCGTCCATCCTTCTCAGCTGGATTGTTCTGATCAGTACCATTCAATAGAATCGAAGCATCACATCCCTGCGGAGAGTTGCATTTTGTTAGAAGGTGTTCTTCATCATTTGAACAATATAGGTATGAGAATTCTTCTAGGGAACGAGGCAGCTGAATGACATACACGCACAAAACAATCATGGAAATGCATCCTAAGTAAAGGGCCGGCGAGGCTCGGTGCAAGTGACATGATCGTAGTCATCTCCTTGCGAATGATCTCTTCAGCTTTGGGGCATGTCTTTTGGTAGAATCCAACCTGCAAGCCTTGTGCATCTGATGAACCTAAGAGGAGGAGCACAAGGGCCAAATTTAGCAAGATCATGGAAGGGACGTCCTTAGGGGCCATTTACAGTGGAAAATGGAGAGATATTTGTTTGATGCTTGGATGGATGGGGGCTTGTACCACGTTATATAGGCGAGTGCCCAGCCTTGGGAACGTGTGTACAGAAAGTCATGCACTACTGCATGGAAGTTCTTTTTTCTTCCAGTAAAACCGGATATTTATTATATTATGCTTGAGTAAATGTAACTAAGAGAATTTGCGTGTAAAATGTTAGACAAGTGAATAGGAGCCGTGGAAATAGAAGCCCATAAAATAGTTTTTGTATGATTGGCTATAAATGACGCAACCCAATCAGTTGTACTAAGTGGTTTATTTTAAACAAACATAAGAAGCAATGCTATATACACTGACTGCATGGAAGTCGTAAACTAAGTGGTTTTATGATTTAATAAGGAAGAGGAAGGATGCTAAGAATGATTAGGGTAAAAAGGACAGGCCATGTGGGATGAAATCTACAGACAAGGATTTGCATGCTGGCAATGGAATATTCAAGTCTTAATTCATAATTACAGAACCTAAAAACACTCCTTTCCTTAATTAATTTTATATGAGAAGGATTTTGTGAGACATGTGGCATGCAAGGTAGTTGACCACGAGCTCACGTCATGTGCTTGGCCAAGTAAGTCTTTGGTCTAATGAGCACTCAACCTGCATTAGAATGGCCTCGTATCGGTTCATGCACTTGGACCTATCATCCTTGTATACAACGAAGCGATGATTGAGGTTGTTTCATTTAAAAAAAGGGAATCAAACTAAGGCTGAGACCATAACCACTTGTTTCGGCGCATCGATCTTAATGGATGATGGAGACTCAACATGTGGGGTGTGCATTTTTTTTCCTTTTAAGATGCAAATTGCCAACATGGATCAGCATTGCTTCATATGAATATATCTTGCTGACAATGGAAGGGAAAATGTTATCTAATCTTATCGACTACTTGATAACCGAGACAGAACTTGCACATGGCCAAAAACGGCACTTTAATTGGAACTAACTCAAACTAAAGGTGCAACGAGAAACAAAGTTTCGTGCAGTTAAAGTCTAGAGCAAATGACTCCTTTGTTTAATATTAACAAAATAATGTGTTCAGTATGCAGAATATTGTTTAGTCCATTTACGTTATAAATGAAAGCATCGACTTTAGTCTAGCTGCGCATCCGAGGGATCTTACAAAACCTAGCCATAATTGTATCAAACTGAAAACTACAACATGATTGACAACAGCCTACAGGTTTCATGTTTCCAAGGCTAAATACTAGTGTGCTGCTGTGGGTTTATCTAGTGAACAAATAAAATCTTGGATAATGGCCTTATATTGATTTTCCTTTACTTCTCGTGCGTCTCACTTTTTAGTATTATATATCAATATGTTAAAGACTAGTGACATAGACTGTGAATTCAACCAAATCCAAGTTATTTAGAGATGCTAGGCATGAAATTGAGTTTTTTAATAGTTTATGAAAGGTATTTGATGAAAATAATTAAAGTTTAATGCTTGTTCAATATTATGTTTGTAAACTATTATTTTAGTTTATCGTGTTCACTTGGTATGCTTAGAACATACTTCAGACTGTTGATACTTACTAGCTAGTTTAGCTCACTTTTGTTTTGTTTTTTTTTTTTTTTCTATTTTCACATTTTGAATAGTGGCTTGGAGGAGTGCAAGCATAGATTTACTTTGGAGTTCCTAGTAGATCTAGTTGTCTTTGAATATTTGTGTCTAATTAGACTTGTTGTCTATTAGCGTTATTTTTCGTTCTTTGGAGACTCTTATTTGGTTTATTGCCCATAATGTGTTGGAGCATTGTGACTCTGTCATTTTGGAATAATAGTTTGTTGAGAAAAATCTATTACTTAGATTAATCATTTCCTTGTATCTGGAGGATTGAGTAAGCCTTGTTTTTATATCGAATTTATTAAGATTTGATTAAGTTTGTTAATCTAGTAGCCTAACATGATTATAAGCATGTGACATCTGCCATGCGCTTGGTTCCGGGGCATTACATTTACTTTTCGTTAAACCATCCCAAAACTAGATTTGGATTTAGTTTAGAGATACCCATGCGAACTCTATGATATCCGCTCTATCCCAACAAATGCACATTTGTTAATCATCTCTCTTTACATTTCTTCTCTATACCTATTGAATGGATGGAACAGAGAAACCACTTCCCTCTCTAGAAATTCATCAAAATTTGAAAAAGAAAAATAGAGCAAATAATATTCTACCATGTATATGTTTGTATGTATATATTCCCCTACTTATACTAGGATTTTAATCCAAGTCATGAGTTAGAGAGTTAGTCCCATATTGTTCCAGCTGGAATAGGGGTGCTTTTGGATTTGAATGGAAAACCTTCCTGACAGCTACACTATCAAGGCCCAAAGTAGGAACAGCCGGGTAGTTTCCTATTTTGTTACTAATTGGGAAAAGGTCTAAGGATGGTATCTCTAAAAATTCGTCTCAATTTTTAAGTGGTGAGAGTTGGGTTCTTAGTTCTCATATTTAGTTGGATTAGCAACTAATAGTCCTAGTTGAACTGGAATTGCTGGAGTTTTTATGGAGCAGCCGTTATAGTTAATGTACCGTGGGATCAACCATGGAGTGGGTGGGTTCTTCAGTCTACAACGGCAGTCAACTTGGAGAACAACCCGTCTCCTACTTGGAGTTTGTGACTGAGTCAAATAAAGGCTTTATGAGAGATTCTGTGGGAAATCGGATTCCTTGTAGAAGCGGGCCGTCAGTTGTTTGTATATACGGAGGTTTTATATCATGGGTTGCAGAAGAGGCTGTGGGCGATCCTACACAAAGCCGGCAGATTTCTGATGCTCAATAGCCGTGATCACGTCAAGCTCTAGACAAGGTACTTTGGTTCCTCCTGAAGTCCACTGCGGAGGAGCAACCCGTAGATTAGAGCGTCAGAAGACAGACATATATATATAAACTGAAAATCAATTTTCAGATTTTTGGTTATTATATTTGCATATTATAATATATGACTAATTTCTGTGAACTGAAAATTATGTTAAGATGTACAATAAATTACAGTAAAAATTTCATATTGCCAAAATATTCTATGTCCTATTCAGCAATTTTAGTTTGATATAATATATTTCAGGGACTTATATCTAAAAAATATTAATCTTAAAAATAGTTTAGTATATCTTACAATATACAATTTTGATTGAATAATATACTAACTTAACTTTTAGGTTGGTCAATTTTCATGTAAGCTTACGATCATGTCTGTGTCAAATAATTATTACATTCGTCAAGACTTGACATAATGAATGATACGAAGTTGTAGCACTTGATATTTACGATTCACAATTCGAATATGGTGTCATAATCATAATAAGTCCTCCGTAACATGATAATGGCTTGAGCTACATGGCTTAAGTTTGCCACTACATCCTCAACATGGAAATATAAAAAATATCATGTACATTGGCTCGAATAGGTGGCAAAGCAACTCTATAAGCTATCTCACCAACTCTTTCTAGTTTTTCAAATAAACCAACAAACCCGGGACTCAAGTTGCCCTGAATTTTGAACCTCACGATTTTCTTTGTAGGTGACGCTATAAGAAATACATGATCACCCACTTGAAACTATAGTTACATCTCCTCACATCCGCATAACTCTTTTGTCTACTCTATGTTATCACCTTTTGGTCCGCTAATTATCCTTGCACGCTTATGGTGTATTGTTCTATGAATATATTGTCGTTTTCATATCTCTGACTCGTTTTTTGGGATTAGGAGCATGATAATTAAGGTGGTACCAGAGCAAAACCGGTCAGCACGTGCCTATTTGGATTTTCTATGAGTTCCTTCTCCTCGATCAAATCATTAAGAGAAGGGTGACTTAGATGTTTGGACGCATACGATGTTGGTTGAGGGGTACACCAGTATGAAGGATTGATTCGATATATATAGAAGGAAATAAAAGATAAACCAAAAATCAAATGGGATGAAATTGTAAGGTAGTACTTATGTCACTACATCTTTTAGAAAGTGTGGTCCTAAATATGGTGAAATGGTAGAAAAGGATTCATTTAGCCAACTCCAACTAGTTTGAGATTAAGACTTAGTTAAGTTGAGTTGAATTGAGTCGGGAATGGAATAATTATACTAGATCTCCATCTTCAAACAATTGGTCTGAATCCTAATTTTTACAACAAGATATGGTTCCTTCTCTTACTCTCATTAGCATTTTCATGAAAAAAATGCAGTATTAGTGTTACATTCTTTGGGTTGCCTCTAAATAGGTTTCCTCTAATATAGAGAAATAATGCAGGTCCTATTTATCTCTATTTTTCCTTTCTACCTGCTCCTCTATGAGCCTTTGTCTTTCCTTAAGCTGATCTAGCATATGTTTCTCTCTATGAACCCATTCTACACCTTTTCTTCGCCTTGACAATCGGCTCTATGTTCTAATTCTTAAGGCAAAAATGACTTGGTCATTTGTAAATGCATGACAACCCAATTTGTCATTATCAAATAGGATATAGTAAATATCTCCAATGAGCAATGTCAGAACATTTGGTTGCAAGGACATCTTCAAGCATCCAAGAAGGTTTATTATGTACAGAGATAGGACAACTATGATTTGTTTTGAATTTAAGAAGAAATCTATGCTCCACTTCCAAATTTCCAAACTAAACCTATATATAGCGCCAAATTAACTTTTAGGCATGTTAGAATCCAACCCAAAAGCTTAAACTCAAAGGTAGATGGACCAAGTATCCAAGAAGGTTTATTATGTATAGAGATAGAACAACTATGATTTGCATTGAATTCAAGAAAAAACCTATACTTCCATTTTCATTCCAAATTAACTTTTAGACATGTTAAAACCCCACCCAAAAGCTTAAACTGGTAGGTGGATGGACCCATGCATATATAAGCACCAATAAGGACCCTTCTCTATTCATTAATCGGATTATTACTACTCTCTCAAACAAGAAAGCTTAAACCGGTAGCTGGATGGACCCATGCGTATATAAGCACCAATAAGGACCCTTCTCTATTCAATATGGGACTATTACTGCTCTCTCAAATAAGAACTTTGGAGGTTGGATGGGCAAGAGAGATAAGACCATGTTAAAACCCAACCAAGAAGGTTATCCTAGTAGATGGATGTGAATATGTAAGCACCACTAATATCTCTTCAATGATCAATATGGGATTATTATTGCACTATCTACAATTTTAGCTAGCAAACTTTCCTACTTTCACCTCTTGTACTTCTAGCTACGTGTTGTACATTTTGAAGAATACCTAATAATAGCATGAACAAAAAGAACTTTAAAAGAAAGAGGAGTTGCTTATACATCTACTGCTAGTATTGTTAATGACAACATGGTTTTTTCTTGACTTAACTATCGACTAGGGCTGGTCCAACTCTTAGACGACTGAGACGGTCACTTGAGGCTCCAGCTGAAACAAGGCCCACTACAGGAAAGGCTTCAAAAACAAAACAGAAAGAAAAAAGAACTCCTTAGTGAGTTCCTCTTAGGTCGGCCCACTACAAGAAAGGCCTCAAAGACAAAACGGAAAGAAAAAAATGCCCCTCTTAGTGAGTTTGCCTTGGGCCCCCAAATGCATTGAGCCGCTCCTGCCTTCAACCTACAAAATAATAGACAAGTATCTAACATATAAATCTAACTGAATTCAACTCAATCCAAATGTCCATAATTTTACATATTTAAACCTCCATCATTAAAACACCAATTAAAACTCTGGTGGATGAGAAAATATTAAGATTTCAATTCGATCTTCATTTTTGTTAAAATATTATTATGATTCTCAGTTGGGATCAAGAGATCTTTTAGAGAAGCAGTGTTGGGTTTTTTTCTGAATAGTTTAATAATTTATGTTTTGACATCAACTGTTGATAATGTATGTTTGATTCCAATTGGGTGCAGCACAACACTGGTGATGTTTTTCAGGATTAGTGACGAAATGATTGGAACTTTTGTTCAACATTTCGTCTTGAAGTTGGAGATGTTTTTCATAATTAGTGATGAAACAGTTGGAACTCATTCAACATTGTGGCACCAATTTGCCAAAGAGAGGTAGCTCAGAAAGAAAGTTCTACTAAAGGGCTGAGTGATACTAGAGGGAACATACAATATGTTGAAGTAGAGGAAGAATATAGATGTCCTAGTACTTTTCCTGAAGGTGATCCTCTGTTTAGAGCAATTCTTGGTCACAAGTTAGTCTATTCTCCATCCAACAACTAGATATGATGTTGTTATGAAGACTTAAATAGTTGGACAGAGTCATGGGAGGCCTTGAAAAACCCATCCCAATTCCCAAATGGATTCAGTGTTGTTACCCACTAAACTAGCTAAACAAGGAAAAAAGGGGCAGCATGACTCGTCTAACAACCATTTAAGTCTTTTACTAGCATTGAACAAGCGCAATGCATGTCAATGAAGCAAGGAAGGCTATGGTTCCTCCTCTGATTGGTCCTCTTGTTTCTCTCAAAATATGATGACTATACTAGACAAGAGAATCATTATCATGTATTTTCTTTTCTTTTCTTTTCTTTTTTTTTGATTTTTTGTCACTCTCAAACCAGAATACTTGAACAAAGTGAGGTGGTTGCAGTAATAAGAGAAACCAAAACATCTTGGAGAATAGAGAATTTGGTCCATTCTACAACAATTACGTTAGTCAGTAGATAAAACATCCATCTTAGCAAGAAGTAGAATATACATCATCAGCACCACCACCACCATCATCATCACAATAACAATACTAATAGTAATAATAATAGTTGATATAGTAATAATAATAATAATAATTTTAATAATAATAATAATAGCAACAGTATTAGAAGCAGCATTAATAACAATGATAATAATAACAATCATTGAAGTTGTTTATTTTACAAGAGTAGTTCATAGCACAATTAACAGAGAGGGAGTGAGTCATATCCTCAACAAAAAAGGAGTCATTTCCTTGTATTGTTTTTTTTTTTTTTTGCTGCTTAAAAAAAGGGGAAAGGGGGAGGATGGGACAAGCCCACCCCCGCGTAGCAACCTCCACTGGGCGCCCATTCCGTCAGGAGAATATTCGATGCGGGCAGAAATAACCGTGTGTTGGGCACCCGGGCCGGTTTTAGTCGTACCCTCCCCACCCGTGGGCCCAGCTCGGTTATCCCTCTAGACTCCGACACGAATTCCACGTGTGAATACGTCACACCTAGCACCACTAAGGCTACCAATAGAGCGATACGTCCTTCCAGACCCTATGTCCGAGCAGGAAGCATCCGGTCTCCACAATTTAATCGATGTCCATACGTTTCGAACTCGAAACCACTTGGTTGGAAGTAAGGCCACACTCCCACTGGGCTACCATCTCAGTGGTTTTCCTCGTATTGTTTCAACACCGGCTTCCGCACACTTAATTTTGGAAAAAAATGACAATAGAATATAACCGTGGTTCGATCCTGAGGTAGCAAACTCATAATTAAACAAGCAATGGACACACTTTTTCAGCACGTGCAACATCTTTGCTCTTATAAGTACACAATTTTTTCTGATAAATACACCACCATATAGATCTTCAGCAAAGAGAGAGAGAGGCACAATTAAATTAATCAAAAGAATTATTATTTCGGTATTGAATTCCATACCAATACTATATTAGTATTGTATTAGTATAGTATGGTATGGAGTTTTTGGCATACCGAGTATCGATACCCCATATATATAGGTTAACGATACATCAAATTTACTTCAAATAAGTTGATTTTTGGCGTCCCAACTAGCAATTAGATGCCCCCTTTTTTTTGGATTAAGAACATACATTGCACGTGCCAAATACTTTTAGGATTAATGCCCTGCATAGGCAAACAAATTCGCCTTGAGCCTAACTCTAAAAGGTGACGGAAGGAAAAGGTCGATGGACAACATATATGTCATTCTCGGAAGGATATTAACCAGCTGGGTGAAACATTACTTAGAGGATCTATTTTATTTATTAAAAAGAACTGCTGGTTGGATCAAACTTGATGTTTATGCTCGTGGTACCTTTAATTTTATCCTTAATTGCCAAGCAACACAGGGCAATGTTTGAGCCAATATTTCCAAATCTCTTGGACCCCTATGCAGTGTTGCAAGCACATTAAATCTAAAATCATTTTTCACTGCTCCATTCGATTACTAGTTTCTATTTAAATAACAAAAATTTCAACAATCTTCATAATACCAAAGGAAGAAAAAAAAACAGATCAGAGAAACAAAATCAGGCATTTCAACTCGAATCAAAATAAAAAAGAAAACAAGAATTCTGTATCAGTTGTTGTGTCAAAAGGAGGATTCGAATCCATTCAATCAGTATGCTGTTTAACCAGCATCCGTGGACCTAATAATCACCATAAGAACAAAGAAAAGAATTCTAAAAATTTCCTGGAATTGTGTGTGTGTGAGAGAGAGAGAGACAGAGAGAGAGATTTTATTTACTTTGAGAGGATTAAGGGATGTTTATCGGTGAAAGAGCTTGCGAAGCGGCGGAGCTCGGCGTCAATCTTGTGTGCACCTGCACATGTATGAGCGCGCACAAGAGAAATAAATCCTCTCCCTAACCTCCAGTTTTAATTCCAAAAAATCAAAATAAAAATATAGTTTAGATCAAAGTTTACCATATCGGTCGGTACTGATACATATCGACCATACCGTACCAATACCGATATCGAACTGATATGTGATACAAAGAACGTATGAACACTCAGTATACCGAACCAACCTCGTAGCGAGCATACTGATACTATAATAGGATGGTATCGATATAGGATCCGATACCGAGACGGTATATATTAGTCTAGATCAATATTTATAGTCTTTGGCTTTCAAAAGCCTAGTTTTATTTTTGTTTAAAAAAATGAACCTACATTAATAGTTAAAATAAACTATGCCAGTAGATCTGATTTTGAAAAAGTTGTGTACAATCTTCAGAAGACCACACCCTCATAACCATTTATCTCCCAAGAGCTATATTTCACCCAATGCCCCGCTGCTGAACTGTCTGTTTGGCGTAAGGCCCGGCCCGTAAGCAGGCCTAATGTAGTAACAAGTGGACGTCGCTGGGATTAACCCGGGATTTGATCCGTTTCGCAACTCGCCGGCCTTTTCCCCCTGTTTTGTGAGCTCGGCCGCTGCCGTCCACTTGGGCCCGACGTTGAAGCCCGGCAGCAGGCAAGCGGGCTGCGGCTCCGCCATGTAAGAAGGCCTGGTTTCTTTCTTAGTTTATAGTTCTTGAGCGAGGCGTGGAGTGGAACATGGCCCGTGGCCTGGCATTGGAACGAAGCCCAAATAGCCGTAAGAATCCCAATCCTGGTCGGACACAAGTTCGTCTCCTTCTCAACCTCCGGCGAGTTCGCCGTTTATTTAAACGCACGCCTCCCTTCTTGTGTAGCGCATCCTAGTTCCTAGAGCTCTCTCTCTCTCTCTGTTGGTTTCATATCAGATCTTTGGCTTCCGTCCAACGCCCTGCTTGGACTTCGCTGCGGTCACCGGCTAACCTCGCCGGAGATCCGGTAAGAGCCCTTCTTCTCCTTGGTTTTTCTTGCCCTCATATTCCATGTTAAGTAAAACCATGATTTGTTCGATTTCTGGCGAGAAATCGCTGGGATTAACCGGGATTTGATCCCCCCTGTTTCGCAACTCGCCGGCCTTTCCCCGTGTTTTGTGAACTCGGCCGCTGCCGTCCCCTTCGGCCCGACATTGAAGCCCAGCGGCAGGCAAGCGGGCTGCAGCTCCGCCATGTTCTGTTTCCTTTATTTCCGGCCACTTGCCGTCCATCCGCTGTTGGCTGTTGCTTTCTGACGGCCGGTCGGGACTAATGGCAGCACCACCGTGACCTCGGTAGCTATCCTCTGCTATCAGGAAAAACCTTTTTTATCTTTCCTCACGTCCTCTGCCTTTATGTTAGTCTCTTTTTTGTTCTGCCTATACTTCTATCTTTCTCTCTCTTGTGACGGACAGACCTACTGCGTCGCTTCTCGTATGGTCAGAATGGATCCCAACTCAGCTCTACTCCCGGGAGACTAATTTCCACAAAATATTTTTTGATTATTCAATTTGATATTATAAGAGGGTGCTGAAATTTATAATTTTGATTTTTAATTTGGATAAATTTTTGATAAAAATATAATATCTGAATATTTAGTTTTAATAGAGAATTTCATAATTAGTTAGTTTTATGTGCTTATGGTCTGCACTGTACTGCGCTACGCAGGGTAAGTAATAATTCATCTTCTCTAGATTTTTCAATTAATTGGAATAAGTGTTTGACATTACATAAATTATGAGTTGATTATGTATGATTTATGAATTTTATAGATCAATATTTTGAACAAAAAATTTTATTTAGCATGTTCAATTGTTTTTTTTATAAAGCACATTTTTGATTTAACTATAAGCAAGCTTAGGATTTAGCTATAAACACCACTAGAAACTGCTCAAGATTTAGCTATAAACACCATTAAGACTCGGTGAGTGAGAAGAGAGTATGATTTCATTTTGTTCTTCATTTTGGTTCAAATATTATTATGATTCGTAATTAGGAATCAAGAGATCTTTCAAAGATGCTGTGTTAGGTTTTTCAAAATATTTTAATAATTTATGTTATGTCATCAACTATTATCACGACCGAACCCGAGGATAGATGAGAAGAGACACCGATTCCAATTTGGGTTCGTCACATCTAATAGTCGAACACTAACAATGTTTCTCAAGATTAGTGACGAAGTAGTTGGAATATTATTCTGCATTTTGTCTTAAATACATGGAGATAATTTTCTTAATTAGCGATGAAAAAGCTGGAATTTATTCAACATTTTGGCTCTTGAGTTACATAGCCAATTTACCAAAGAGAACAAACTCAGAAAGAAAGTTCTACTAAAGGGATGAGGGATACTGGAGAGAAAATTTAATCTGTTGAAGAATAGGAAGAGTTATAGATATCTTAATCCTTTCCAAGAGATGTTCCCTTTGTTTAGAACATTCTGAGTCAGAAGTTAATCTGTTGTCAATCCAACAATTAGATATGTTGATATGAAGGCTTAAATAGTTGAACGGAACCATGGGAAGTGTAGAAAAACCAAACAAAGAGAGATGATTATCCAGCTAAAACCAAACTCGACGACAAATGCAAAATAAATTCAGGATAAACCGAAATAATTTCTTATCTTGGTGGCGACCAAATGAAAACGAGCTGGCATTCTACCTGATATACTTATTTTAGTTTATCGTTCACTTGGTATGCTTAGAACCTAGTTCGGAATGTTAATACTCACTAGCTGGTTTAGCTCACTTTTGTTTTTTTTTTCTATTTTCACATTTTGAATAGTGGCTTGGAGGAGTGCAAGCATAGATTTACTTTGGAGTTCCTAGTAGATCTAGTTGTCTTTGAATATTTGTGTCTAATTAGACTTCTTGTCTATTAGCGTTATTTTTCGTTCTTTGGAGACTCTTATTTGATTTATTGCCCATAATGTGTTGGAGCATTATGACTCTGTCATTTTGGATTAATAGTTTGTTGAGAAAAATCTATTACTTAGATTAATCATTTCCTTGTATCTGGAGGATTGAGTAAGCCTTGTTTTTATATCGAATTTATTAAGATTTGATTAAGTTTGTTAATCAAGTAGCCTAACATGATTATAAGCATGTGACATCTGCCATGCTCTTGGTTCCGGGGCATTACATTACTTTTCGTTAAACCATCCCAAAACTAGATTTGGAGTTAGTTTAGAGATACCCATGCGAACTCTATGATATCCGCTCTATCCCAACAATGCCCATTTGTTAATCAACTCTCTTTACATTTCTTCTCTATACCTATTGAATGGATGGAAGAGAGAAACCACTTCCCTCTCTAGAAATTCATCAAAATTTGAAAAAAAAATAGAGCAAATAATATTTCTACCATGTATATGTTTGTATGTATATATTCCCATACTTATACTAGGATTTTAATCCAAGTCATGAGTTAGAGAGTTATTCCCATATTGTTCCAGTTGGATTTGAATGGGAAACCTTTCCTGACAGCTACACTATCGAGGCCCAAAGTAGGAACAGCCGGGTAGTCTCCTATTTTGTTACTAATTGGCAAAAGGTATAAGATGGTATCTCTAAAAATTCGTCTCGAGTTTTAAGTGGTGAGAGTTGGGTTCTTAGTTCTCATACTTAGTTGGATTAGCAATTAATAGTCTTAGTTGAACTGGAATTGCTGGAGTTTTTATGGAGCAGCCATAATAGTTAATGTACCGTGGGATCAAACATGGAGTGGGTGGGTTCTTTAGTCTACAACGGCAGTCAACTTGGACAACAACCCGTCTCCTACTTGGAGTTTGTGGCTGAGTCAAAATAAAGGCTTTATGCGAGATTCTGTGGGAAATCGGAGTCCTTGTAGAAGCGGGCCGTCATTTGTTTTTATATACGGAGGTATTGTATCATAGGTTGCAGAAGAGGCTGTGGGCGCTCCTCCACAAAGCCGGCAAATTTCTGGTGCTCAATAGCCGTGATCACGTCGAGCTCTAGACAAGGTACTTGGTTTCTCCTGAAGTCCACTGCGGAGGAGCAACCCGTAAATTAGAGCGTCAGAAGACAGACAGATATATATATTGTTGCGGAAAATACAGGATCCAAACGGCGAACAGAACAATGCATAGAATTGAGAGAGGAAGAGGAAGAAGAAATTGAACACAGAGATTTACGTGGTTCGGCAATGTGCCTACGTCCACGAGAGCGAAACGGCCGTAACTTTTCTTCTGTCACCTAATAACAAGGGTTACAAGATATTTATAGCTAAACCCTAACCCTAGAGTCCCAATCCCTATCAGCATCCCTGGTAAAATAAAATATTACATAATTATCCCAAAGATAAATATATCCCGTCGCTTCGCTCCGCTCCGTTAGAATACTAGTGTACCACTCAAATAAGAATACCACTTAATATGAGCCACTTATTCTAACAATCTCCACCTTGGCCAATATTCACCCCTTAGGAGAAAAATAACCTGGGACACCACCTGACGCTGATAGGTTGGAACACATCCTCTCTAGCACCTAGAGATGTTAACCAAGTCCAAGCAATGCTTGAACTTGGCTGCAGTAACAGGTTTTGTCAACATGTCTGCTGCATTTTCAGAAGTGTGAACTTTCTCAAGCAATATATCACCGGAAAAAAACCAACTCCCTGATCTTGTGATACCTCACATCTATGTGCTTGGTTCTCGCATGATACACCTGGTTCTTCGCCAAATAGATCGCACTCTGACTGTCACAATGCAACTGAACTCCACCTTGCTGAACACCCAGCTCCTTGACTAATCCCGTTAACCACAATGCTTCCTTGGCAGCCTCAGCCACTGCCATATACTCTGACTCAGTCGTAGATAGTGCAACTAGAGACTGTACCATGGACCTCCAACTGATAGGCCCTCGTGCAAGAGCAAATACATAGCCTGTAGTCGACCTCCTGTCATCCAAGTCCCCTGCATAATCTGCATCAACATACCCCACGACTGAAGGATCATCTTGCTGTCTGACAAACATGATACCATGGTCTGTAGTACTCCTCAAGTATCTGAAAATCTACTTGACTGCATTCCAATGCTGTCTCCCTGGATTCGCCATAAACTTGCTCACTGCACTAACTGCATGCGCCAAATCCGGCCTAGTACAAACCATAGCATACATCAGACACCCCACTGCACTAGCATATGGAACCTTTGACATGTCTTCAATTTCTTTTTCTGTCTTTGGGCACTATGAGGTAGACAATCTGAAATGATTCGCTAAAGGTGTGCTCACTGGCTTCGCATTACCCATGCTGAACCTCTCCAACACCTTTTGTATATAACTACCCTGAGATAACCACAATTTTCTGGAATCTCTGTCCCTGCGAATCTCCATCCCAAGAATCTTCTTGGCCGCGCCCAAATCTTTCATGTCAAACTCTCTACTCAACAAAGTCTTTAACTTGTTGACTTCATTCATACTCTTCGCAGCAATCAACATATCATCCACATAAAGTAACAGAAAAATAAAAGAACCATCATCAAGGCTCCTCACATAAACACAACAGTCATACTCACATCTCCTGTAGCCAATCCGAATCATGTAAGAGTCAAAACGCTTGTACCACTGCCTCGGAGATTGCTTTAGCCCATAAAGTGACTTTCTCAATTTACAGACTAAGTGCTCCTGTCCAAGTTCTGAAAATCCTTCTGGCTGCTGCATGTAAATCTGCTCCTCCAACTCACCATGAAGAAAAGCTGTCTTTACATCCATCTGCTCTAACTCCATATCATAATGTGCTACCAATGCCAACACTACCCTGATGGAAGTGTGTCTGACCACTGGGAAGAAAATCTCATCATAGTCAATCCCAGCTCTCTGTGAGTATCCCTTTGCTACCAGACGTGCCTTGAACTTTTTTCCTTCTTTTTCTGATACTGCTTCCTTTTTCTTGAACACCCACTTGCATCCTATCGCTTTCTTCCCCTTCGGAAGCTCCACCAACTTCCATGTCTGATTTTTCTTCAAAGATTCCATCTCCTCCATCATAGCACCCATCCATTTACTCTTCTCCTGGCTGTGTACTGCCTCCTGAAAAGTAGTAGGATCTCCACTGCTAGTGATTAATGCATAGAAAACCAAATCTTCAAAACCATACCTAGTTGGTGGCTTGATAGTGCGCTTAGGTCTGTCTGTGGTTATATTATGTTGCTCTTGATCGGCTGAGGTAGAAGTCTCTGTACCCTGAACATTATTCTCCTTGACAGAACTCTCTAACTCCACCTGCACCACCTGCTTATTGCTGCTGCAACTTTCTGGCATCTGCTTCTCTTCTTCTTGAGTACTTTTCAATATGGCTTTCTCATCAAAAACCACATCTCTGCTGATCACCACCTTGTTTGCCTTCGAATCCCAAAGCTTGTACCCTTTCACCCCTTTCTGATACCCCAGAAAGATACACTGTCTAGACTTCGGGTCTAGCTTTGACCTCTCCTCACTAGGAATATGCACATAGGCAGGACATCCAAGTACTCTCAAACCGGAGTAGTCTACCTCATTACCTGTCCATACCTCCTCTGCAACCTTACCATCTAGTGCTGCCCTAGGTGACCTGTTAATCAAGAAGCATGCCATATTCACTGCCTCTGCCCAGAAGTTCTTTGCAAGCCCTGCATTTTAACCTGAGACACCGTGCTCTTTCAGCTACAGTCCTGTTCGTTCTTTTCGCCATAGTCCTGTTCGTTCTTTCCGCCACACCGTTCTGCTGAGGTGTCTTGCGTACTGTGAAGTGTCTCTTAATCCCATGCTGCTCACAAAACTCAATGAACTTTGAATCTGTGTACTCAGTCCCATTGTCTGACCTGAGGCATTTGATCTTTCTCTCTGTCTGATTCTCTACTTCAGCTTTCCACAACTTGAACTTGGCAAACGTTTCTGACTTGTGCTGCATGAAGTACACCCAGACCTTTCTCGAGAAATCATCAATAAAAGTTACGAAATATGTATGTCCACCCCGTGATGCTACTCTAACTGGTCCCCAAACATCTGTATAAATATAGTCAAGAATACCCTCTGTCTTGTGCGTGGCAGTCCTGAATTGAACCTTGTTCTGTTTTCCAAGAACACAATACTTGCAGAAATTCAGTTTGCAAGTTTTAATACCCTTCAGGAAATTTCTTTTATGCAGTTCCAGCATACCACGTTCACTCATATGACCCAAACGCATATGCCACAAGACTGTATTATCAGACTCAGATTCTGCAGCAGCAACTCCACCTACAACAGTAGTCCCTATCAACCTGTAGATGTTCCCTGCTACTTTCTGCCCCTTCATCACTGTCATAGCACCTCTACTAACCTTCATTACTCCACCTTGAGACTTGTAACAAAACCCGTTAGAGTCTAAGGTACCCAATGAAATTAGATTCTTTCTCAAATCTGGAACATGTCTAACATCACACAACGTTCTAACCACACCATCAAACATAGTAATTCTGATATTCCCTATTCCAATAACTTTGCAAGATGCATTATTACCCATCAAAACAGAACCAGAATTAACTAACCTGTAGGTATCAAACCAATCTTTATTGGGCGTCATGTGATAGGAACATGCTGAATCTAGAATCCAAGAATCCGCGAGATGATCTGAACTGGATGAAACTGAAAGTATATCACCATCACTGCTCTCTGTGTCTTCTTTCACTATATTTGCAGACTTGAACCCTTCAGATCTGTCATCATCTTTACCCTTCTTTTTCTCAGGACAATTTCGCTTTATGTGACCCTGTTTTCCACACTTGTAGCACGTTATGCTCTTCTTTTTCCTGGATTTAGACCGAAATTTACTGCGATTTGATCCATTCCTTGTGTTGCTTCTTCCACGCTCCTGGTTACCCTTCACCACTAAACCTTCTCCCTGAGAACTCTCAGCACTGGCTTTCTTCCTCTGATGAAAACCTAACAAGGCTCCAATGACGTCCTCTAACTCTAGGGTCTCCTTTCCCCATGTCAGAGTTGTAACCAAATTTTCGTACGTAGGAGAAGCGGGTAAAGAATGCAATAACATCAACGCTTTGTCTTCGTCTTCGAACTTCACATCAACTCACTGTAGATCACTGATAATCTGATTGAACACGTTGATATGTTGGCTTAAATCAGCACCCTCTGTCATCTTAAGACCGTACAGTTTCTGCTTAAGATAGAGCTTGTTCGTCAACGACTTGGACATGTACCGACTCTCCAATTTTGACCAAATTGCTGCCGGCGATTCTTCGTCCATGACATGATACATCACGTCATCAGCCAGACAAAGTCGTATATTTGAAACAGCCTTAGCCTCCAATTCCTTCCACTCTGCATTACCCATGTCATCTGGTTTCTTTCCATACAAGGCCTTCACCATACCTTGTGATACTAACAGATTCTTCACCCTTCTCTGCCATAGCCCGAAATTCCCAGTTCCATCGAACTTTATCACATCGAACTTTGCAGAAGACATCCCTACAATCTTATCTTTTTGCAATATAAATTATAGAAAATAGGATCTGATGAAAATAAAAAAAAATACCAGAAACGCCCCTCTTCTCCTAGGTCAGAACGCGAGCTAGCGACGGTAGAACTCCCCACCTCGCGCGTCTACGGTGACGTACGGGTGGGCGAAGGCAGACGGCGGCGCGTGGCAAAGATCCTTCTCCCTGGATCTGATGCGCGGCTTTGGTGGAGACGCGGCAGAGATTTCTCCTCCTTTCTCCGGCCACAGACAGCGTCAGGGAGACGCTCTCCTCCTCCTCCTTGCTCGGATCGTGCGGCGGTTCCTCCAAATCTGGCGCGGGCGGCGTGCGAACGGTGACGGGAGGACCGTGCACGTGGCCTCCTCTTCTCCTCCGAACGGCGATCCGAACGGGGTGTCGATCTCCTCTGGTTCCGGCCACGAACGGTGGCGCCGGACCGTGATCAGGCCTCCTCTCTTCCGGATCCGGCGTGCGGCGGCGATGGGGATGCAGGCGGCGGCGCTACAGGATGGGAGGATCTTTCTCCTCGCTTGCGGCCGATCGGCGACGGGGTTTGGGCCTCCCCCTTTCTCGGCGATGGAGGTTTGGGCCTCCCCCTTTCTCCACGACAGAGGTTCTTCTCCTCCGGATCTGTTCACACGGCGGCGGCGCAAGGATGCGGGCGGCGGCGTGACAGGCCTTCTTCCCCTTCTTCCACGGGAGTCACCACAGACACCAGGGAACGCTCACGGGATGAAGGGAGTTTGGGGAAGAAGACGCCTTGGAGAAAGCGCCCTACACCACGTGAAAGAGAATAGAAAACACTATAGCCCTTCCTCTTACGTGCCCTCCCACAGCTTGGGAACAACGCCTGAGATCCCACGTGAAGCAGAAGACGCCGAAACTCCTCTTCCTCGCGTGAAGGAAAACACCCACGGAATCCTGATGCTCTGATACCAATTGTTGCGAAAAATACAGGATCCAAACGGCG
Organism: Phoenix dactylifera; assembly: GCF_009389715.1. NCBI lineage: Eukaryota > Viridiplantae > Streptophyta > Magnoliopsida > Arecales > Arecaceae > Phoenix > Phoenix dactylifera. Next base: position 487,749 of record NW_024067682.1, read on the forward strand.
AACAGAACAATGCATAGAATTGAGAGAGGAAGAGGAAGAAAAAATTGAACACAGGGATTTACATGGTTCGGCAATGTGCCTACGTCCACGGGAGCGAAACGGCCGTAACTTTTCTTCTGTCACCTAATAACAAGGGTTACAAGATATTTATAGCTAAACCCTAACCCTAGAGTCCCAATCCTTATCAGCATCCCTGGTAAAATAAAATATTACATAATTATCCCAAAGATAAATATATCCCGTCGCTTCGCTCCGCTCTGTTAGAATACCAGTGTACCACTCAAATAAGAATACCACTTAATATGAACCACTTATTCTAACATATATATATATATATATATATATATATATATATATATATATATATATATATTGGTTATTATATTTGCATATTATAATATATGACTAATTTCACTGAAAATTGTGTTAAGATGTACAATAAATGACAGTAAAAATTTCATATTGCCAAAATATTCTATGTCCTATTCAGCAATTTTAGTTTGATATAATATAATTCAAGGACTTATATCTAAAAAATATTAATCTTAAAAATAGTTTAGTATATCTTACAATATACAATTTTGATTGAATAATATACTAACTTAACTTTTAGGTTGGTCAATTTTCATGAAAGCTTACGATCATGTCTGTGTCAAATAATTATTACGTTCGTCAAGACTTGACATAATGAATGATATGGAGTTGTAGCACTTGATATTTACGATGGTTTGAGCTCTACAACATGGCTTAAGTTTGCCACTACTTCCTCAACATGGACATATAAAAGATATCATGTACATTGGCTAGAATAGGTGGCAACGCAACTCTATAAGCTATCTCACCAATTCTTTCTAGTTTTTCAAATAAACCAACAAACCTGGAACTCAAGTTGCCCCAAGTTTTGAACCGCACGATCTCCTTTGTAGTTAACACTATAAGAAATACATGACTGCCCACTTGAAACTATAGTTTGCATCTCCTCACATCCGCATAACTCTTTTATCTACTCTATGTTATCATCTTTTAGTTTGCTAATTATACTTGCACACTTGTGGTGTATTGTTCTGAGTATATGGTGGTTTTCATATCTCTGACTCATTTTTTTGGATCAGGAGCATGATAATTAATGTGGTATCAGAGCAAAACCGGTCAGCACAAGCCTATTTGGATTTTCTATGAGTTCCTTCTCCTCCATTGAATCATTAAGAGAAGGGTGACTTAGCTGTTTGGACACATACGATGTGGGTTGAGGGATACACCAGTATGAAGGATTGATTTGATATATATAGAAGGAAAGGAAGAGATAAACCAAAAAATCATATGGAATGAAATTGTAAGGTAGTATTTTATATCACTACATTTTTAGAAAGTGTGGTTTTAAATATAGTGAAATGGTAGCAAAGGATTCATATAGCCAACTCCAACTAGTTTGAGATTAAGACTTAGTTGAGTTGAGTTGAGTTGAATTGAGTCAAGAGTGGAATAATTATACTAGATCTCCGTATTCAAACAATTGGTCTGAATTCTAATTGCTACAACAAGATATGGTTCCTTCTCTTGCTCTCATTGGCATTTTCATGAAAAAAAATGCAGTATTAGTGTTACATTCTTTGGGTTGCCTCTAAATAGGGTTTCTCTAATATAGAGAAACAATGCAAGTCCTATTTAACTCTATTTTTCCCTAAGCTGATCTAGCATATGTTTCTGTCTATAAGCCCATTCTACACTTTTTCTTTTGCATTGGTAATCTGCTCTATGTTCTAATTCTTAAGGCAGAAACGGCTCAGTCATTTGTAAATGCATGACAACCCAATTTGTCATTATAAAATAGGATATAGTTAATATCTCCAATGAGCAATGTCAGAATATTTGGTTGCAAGGACGTCTCCAAGCATCTAAAAAGGTTTATTATGTACAGAGATAGGACAACTATGATTTGCTTTGAATTCAAGAAGAAATCTATGCTCCACTTCCAAATTTCCAAACTAAATCTATGGTGCCAAATTAACTTTTAGGCATGTTAAAATCCAACCCAAACGCTTAAACTCATAGGTTGATGGACCAGGCATCCAAGAAGGTTTATTATGTACAGGACAACTATGATTTGCATTGAATTCAAAAAAAAATCTATGCTTCCACTTCCAAATTTCCAAACTAAATTTATAGCACCAAATTAACTTTTAGGCATGCTAAAATCCCACTCAGAAGCTTAGATTGGTAGGTGGATGGACCCATGCATATATAAGCACCAATAAGGACCTTCTCTATTCAATATGGGATTATTACTACTCTCTCAAATAAGAACTTTGAAGGATTGATGGGAAAGAGGGACAAGACCATGTTAAAACCCAACCAAGAAGGTTATCCTAGTAGATGGATAGACCCAAATGAGTATATAAGCACCATTAATATCTCTTCCACGATCAATATGGGCTTATTATTGCCCTATCTATAAGTTTAGCTAGCAAACTTTCCAGTTTTCACCTCTTGTACTTTTAGCTATGTGTTATACATGTTGAAGAATAACTAATAATGGCATGAACAAAAAGAACTTTAAAAGAAAATGTTACTTTTACATCTACCGCTGGTGTTGTTAATGACAACATGGTTTTTTCTTGACCTAACCTTCAACCTAAAAAATAATAGACAAGTACCTAACATATCAATCTAAATAAGGTAACTTGGCAACTACGTTAATGACGGAGGTTTAGATATGTAAACTTATGGATATTTGGATTGAGTTGAATTGGGTTAGATTCATAGGGGTCATCTAATATTGACCTATTTTAGCCACGGCCAATATATAGATCAGATTGGTTGCAGGTCAAGTAGAAAATATATAAACAAAACCTAACATTGTTTTCAAACTAATAAATAGGCACTAGAGCTGCAGAGGTAAAATAAACTTATTTTATTTTCAATAAAATTCACAATTTAAATATTTTATTTTAAGAAAAATTATAGAGGATGCAAACTTGATAGGTCTTATAAAGGATTGTTAATATAAAATTTAAAAATAAATATAAAATTAGATATTCAACTTTGAAATCGAGATAGAGAGGGAGGAAAGGAGATATGGGATTTCAGAGAAAGGACCTAGATTAGTTGATATGATTTTAAAAGGGATTTCTTCTAATCATTCTTATAAATTTCTAAAACAAAAATAATAAAAAAATAATTATCAGATTTTGCTATGAGTTTGTGAGATAGCAAGAGTAGTTAGGATAAAGATACGAGGAACTTGGAACACTATAAAGATCAAATTAAATATGGGATTTGGATGAAAAAGAGAGGATCGAGATTAGTTGTGTGCACATTTTTTTGAAACAACTCATTGATTGCTGTTATCATGTTGATACTTGTTATAAAATAAAGTTTTTTTCTATGAAATAGAGAATTATCCATCTACTATCAAACCACACTATTTTCAAAACCGTATGGAATAGAATAGGCAACAGATCATGTTTTATACGACACTACAAGTTTCTCATCACCATCACACCCCACTCCTAGTCAGAGAAGAAAATAGGCAAATACAGTAATGTGGTTTAAATAACTCATGCACGACCCGCCGCTTCCAATCAAACCAAACCTTGGACCCAAAGAAAACGCCTGCATTTAGTTAGCCGTTTCCCACCTGTTTTAGCGAGAGCTAGAGAGAAGCGTGGAGTCGTTCCCTTTCTCAGGGATTATCGTCACGAAAAGAGCTTAACTAAAAGACACCAGGCCAGCGATGAGCTCTGCGATTTTGCACTTCATTCTCATGCTAGATTTTTCAGTCTTTAAATCGTTCCCAATAATACCAGTATAAACAGTATTAACCATAAAAACTGTTGCAGGAGTACATGGACGTGATCTTCGAGACATCCAGAGGAAGGCACTTCACCATAGAGATTGGCTTTTTTGACACTGTGCTCGAGATCAAGGAGAAGATCCACAGGTATGAAGGCTACCCAGTCTCGAGCCAGAAGCTGGTCTTCATAGGTGAGGAACTGATTGACGATCGCGACACCGAGCACTACAAAATTCTTCAAGGTTCTCGACTGAAATTGATCGTCGCCGAGCCTGATGACGGAAGTCAAGTGAGAGCCGGCCGGGTCCATGTCATTGTCAAGATTCCAATTTCAGAGAGGCAACTGTTGTTGGAAGTCAATGTAATGGACGCTGTTAGCAGGTTGAAGGAGAGAATTCAGGAGTTTGAAGGCATACCAGAAAATCAATTTGCATTGTTTTATGGTACCATCGAGTTGCAAGATAATCGAGCATTGGCTGACTATGGAGTTACCGAACAGTCTGAAGTGAATGTAGTTACAAATCCATTTCTGCCGGATTATGATACCATCAAGTTACAATACTATCGAGCATTGGCTGACTATAGAGTTACTGAACAGTCTGAAGTGAATGTAGTTATAAAGCCATTTCTGCCCGGTTATGTTACCATCGAGTTGCAACACAATCGAGCATTGGCTGACCATGGAGTTACCGAACAGTCTGAAGTGAATGTAGTTACAAGGCCATATCTGTCGGGTTATGGTACCATCGAGTTGCAAGACAATCAAGCATTGGCTGACTATGGAGCTACTGAACAGTCTGAAGTGAATGTAGTTACAAGACCATTTCTGCCAGGACCAACAACCTCTACATCCAAGAAACTGAAGCTGCTGGTGATGCCGAAATGCAGGACAAAGAAGATACCAGTTGAAGTGAGTGCATCGGATAATGTAAGCGAGCTGAGGAAGGAGTTGCAGAGATTGCAAGCTCATCTACAATTTCATCTGCCTAGTGAAGGATACTTCTTCATGTACAAGCAGAATGTTATGGATGATAATCGAACCTTCCATTGGCATAATGTACAGCCAGGTGATACCATTGAAATTTTTAATGGGAGTGTGACCGGTGGATCATGATGTTCATTTGTTTTGTTTTTTTTTTTTTTAATACTGCGCATTTCAGAATTAATTGTAAGCCTGCTTGGGATTTAGTAAAAAACACCAATTAAATCTCTGGTGGTTGAGAACAGATTATGATTTCAATTTGATCTTCATTTTTGTTAAAATATTATTATGATTCTCAGTTGTGATCAAAAGATCTTTTAGAGAAGCAGTGTTGGGTTTTATCTGAATAGTTTAATAATTAATTATGACATCAACTGTTGATAATTTATGTTTGATTCCAATTGGGTGAAGCACAACACTGGTGATGTTTTTCAGGATTAGTGACGAAATGGTTGGAACTTTTGTTCAACATTTCGTCTTGAAGTTGGAGATGTTTTTCATACTTAGTGATGAAACAGTTGGAACTCATTCAACATTGTGGCACGTGAGAGCCTATTTGGCAAAGAGAGGAAGCTGAGAAAGAAAGTTCTACTGAAGAGATGAGTGATACTAGAGGGAACATACAATATGTTGAAGTAGAGGAAGAATTATAGATATCTTAATCCTTTTCCTGTAGTTGATCCTCTGTTTAGAACAATTCTTGGTCACAAGTTAGTCTATTCTCCATCCAACAACTAGATATGATGTTGTTATGAAGACTTAAATAGTTGGACAGAGTCATGGGAAGCCTTGAAAAACCCATCCCAATAGACTCAATGTTGTTACGCACTAAACTAGCTAAACAAGGTAAAAAGGGGTAGCATGACTCGTCTAACAACTATTTAAGTCTTTTCCTAGCATTGAACAGGCGCAAAGCATGTCAGTGAAGCAAGGAAGGCTATGGTTCCTGTCTGATTGGTTCTCTTGTTTCTCTCAGAATAGGATGGCTAGACTAGACAATGGAGTAATTATCTTGGATTTTCTTTTCCTTTTTTCTAGTTCTTTTTTTTGTGATTCTTTGTAACTTTCAAACCGGAAAAACTAAACAAAGAGAGGTGGTTATACTAATAAGAAAAAAACAAAATATCTTGGAGAATGGAGAATTTAGTCCATTATGCAACAGTTACCACCACCACCACCACCACCACCACCACCACCACCACCATCACCATCACAATTACAATTAATGTTTATAGCATTTACGATCAATGATATCCTCATACCAACATTACATGCCATTTTTTCAATAATATCGACATAAAGAATCAATACATCATATCAAAGTCCAATACATATCTCATATCATAATCATATTCATATTATATACTTGAACATAGGTATCTAATCCTTTTAGCTCTACAGCCTTGACTACAGTGCATTTATACCGCTACAACTCAGGTATCACCATGATTATCCCTGTGGCAAGGTTACCACGATGTCCTCCGTGATAAGGATCATCATGATCACCCCCATGGCAGGGTCGCCACACTATATCCCTATGGCAGGGTATCATTATGATCACCCCCATGGTGGGGATCATCATACAATCAGGTGATGCATATAAATATATATAACTTAAGCATTTCCTTCCTTTTTTAAAAAAACTGTTTTGAAGTATACAATCAGACATGCAATATTCGAGATCTTACATGCCTGATCCAACATAACAAGTATCACCATGCAATTTAATTAATAGAACTACAATCATCAATTAATTATCTATCTTTATAGAGATTTCATGCATGATTAATTTTGAATTTATCATAATAATTTATACTATCTTGAATGACAAGATAATTTTCAATTCATATTGATTAATTAATATAAAGTGCGGATGTTACTTACCTCATAGATACCAACCATCCGACAATCTAAGCACCTCTCTGGAGTTCCTCGGGACCTAAAAATTCTCAACATTTCAAAACTCTCTCCAAAATTTTCAAACATTCTAAAATTCTAGTTTTTTTTACACTAATTATCATTATAACGAGAAATTGAGCGACTAACCTTTCCTTGTATCACAGGTTGGGAGACGAGGGGTGGCACAGTAAAGACCACTTTGGGGCCGGCTCAGAGAGAGTGAATGAGGCGTGGATGAGAAAAAATCATTGCCCTTTTCCTACCACACGCGCACACACCATGGTGGGAAAACGAGATAGAGAGAAGAGAGAGACAATGGAGGAGAAGAACAGCATAAGAGGTGGTGGTGAAGGCTAGTGGAAGAAGGAAAGATGCGAAAGGGAGGAGATGGGTGGTGCTCGCGGGAAGGAAGACACATAGGGGATAGGGAGAGAGCGCGAGGGAGAGATGGAGCAGTGAAGGAGAAGGAAGAGGCGACGGAATGGTGTGAAGGTGTCGGGAGGAGTCCGGGAATACGCGAAAGAGAGAGAGCACGAGGCGAGAGAAAAGGAAGAAGGGATGTGAAGGTATGGAGATGGTGGAATGGGAACTGGGGTTGCACGGTGAGGAAGAGAGGGTTGGGGCACGGTGGAAGGAGGGAGATGAGCGGGAGAGGCGAGAGCGGCGGAGAGTGATGCATTCGCGATGATGGAGGGGTTAGGGCACGAAGGGAGCGGGAGAACAAGGGAATCGCTCCCCCAGGAGTTTGGGCCGGGGCCATGGCCATGGCCTAGGTGTCGCACGAACCTTATATCTCTTGGACTCTTGAATCTTCATGGCAAGCAATAGATTATTAATCTAGGTCAGATACGAGCAGGATTTATCTGAAGACTGAAGATACGGTGATTGAGATGTGAATAAGAAAATGGAACATGTTGAGCTAAACAGCAGACGAAGAGACAGCACAACCATAGGAGGGCAGGTTGAGCTGAAGTTTCTGTATTTCTTGAGCTTAACCTTGTTCAGTTTCTTTCCTATGGAAGGAAAATGAATATCCACCTTCCTTACAAAAGATCTTTGGGCGCACACTCTAGTGCACATGAAAAGTTCCTCGATCCCAACTAATGCTAGCTCAGTGGCTTCATGTTCAACCAAACCCGTATACCCCACTTTTTGCAAGTCACACAAGTCTCACTATGTCATGTGTCATGTTGCATAAAGGATGGTAACCCAACAAATTCATCAAGAGGTTGTGTGTGAGCATTCGTCCACTGCTTCAGCCTTTGCTCCTCTTGAATTTCTCAAGAAAATTGGAAAGACCTCTGCATCATGTTTAATGATAACAAATTCAAGGTAAGTTTCTGTAGATTGGAATTGCATTGATGATCCTGTTGCTTGTGTACCAAAACATTTTTGGACTTACACATTTTAGCATGTCATGAGGGAAACATGTGCAAAAAATAGGGATATTGAAAGAAGCTAATTATTTTACATAACAAAAGATGATGGGCATTTCTACCACTCCATTATGAGAATGTCAGCATAATAATATTCATCAAGAGGTTATGTGTGAACGCTCGTCCACTATTTCAACCTTTTCTCTCCCCCTACTGAATTTCTCACGAAAATTGGAAAGACCTCTGCATCATGTTTAATGTTGAAAATAAAAAAATAAAAACAGAGAAGGAGCTGAAGCTGGTAGATGATCTAGCCATTTCGATCTAGATATTCATAGAGAAAAAAATGAAAAGAAAGTAGGGACAAAGATTTCGAAAGGAAACAATATAGCTATTCTTTTTTTTAAAAAAAAAAAACAGTGATTTCCCCTTCAATCATGAAACAAAATATTTTTTTGGCTAACCATTTTTATTAAATAGACGAAGGTTCCGAAAAGGTATAAAGATGAAAAACAGAAAGGGGAAAAAAAAAAAAAGGAGAGGAAAAGGAAGGGATGTGGAGAGAGGAGAAATCTACAAAGAACTTAGAGAGGACCATTCTGCTATAAATTAGAGAGAAATAAACAAGAAAAAAAAAAAGAAAACTTTAGGAGAGGAGATGAGGAGGATGGTTTGCGATGAATGGATCTCATGAAAATGAGGTCCCATTGTGGTGATGATACCAGAAGATCAAGTGGCCCAACATCCATCCTTTGGTCCCTAGGACTATTGTTGTGAGGAAAGGAGGGAAGAAAATGTTGGATGTGCTAGGTAGAACTACCGTAAGAGGAGGATTTTTTTTATAATTTTTTTAAAAAAAATTAAATTTGCGTAAATACCCTCTTGAAATTTATATTTATTTATGTACCTCATAAAATATTACTTTTGCACAAATACTCCTAATATAACGGTTCTTCTAACACCGTTAATAAAAACCGTATTTATTTTAATTAAAAATAAAATAAAATTTTGAAATTACTTTTTTTATCTTCCATCCCTTATAAATATTTTTTTTTGCATTTTCTACCCATTAAGAATATTTTAGTCATTTTAATTTGAAACCATTAATTTTTTAACGACCTTAGATTGTGTGAGTATATATACAAAAACAAAGACAAAAAAAGTAGAATAGCAAAAAAAAGTGTTTTACGATGGTATACATGTAAATATCAATTTTGAGAAGGTATTTATGTAAAATTTGATATTTAGAAGAATATTCATGCAAAAAACTCAAAGAGGAGAGAGAAGGCCGGTGCCCTTGTTTTTTTTTCCTTTTTGGTGAATTTCTGTAGGCCTTCTACAAAAAGTTGCGAATAGTAGGGTTTCTATGGCCTTTGGTCCCAATGGAACTCTCTAAAAGCCAAAGAGGGCATAGTTCCCTATTTCGCACAGGTATGTGCATGCGTTGATCGTCACCTGATGCCACATTCCTTTTTTTTAAAGAAAAAAGGAAACGCCTGCTGTTATAACTCATAAGGTTATTTGGACCGTAAAAAATAATTTGTAACTAAATATTAAAGCTAATGAATAATTCAAAGTTAGGAGTAACTCGAACAACCATTCTGCCAAAAAAAATCAAGAATTACTCTAAAATTTTTCAAGCCTTAGAGAATATTATTACTACCCATATTCCTTATTTAGATTACAAAGAAATGACCAATTATTTTTCTATTTTTGGATAATGCACCTTTTCCACTATGTCGTCCCTATGGTCGAGCAACATGACTCTGGCCTAAAATAAAAAAAAAGCAACCAGCAATACCATCTATTTTATGAGAGAAAAAAGGTTTTGACAAATTTCCTAAGCTCACAATTTTAAAAAAAAAATAGAAAAAAAACTTGTAGCATAAAATTTTTCTTATGCTTTTAACACCTTGAATGTATCCCTGCATTTGTATAATATACTGACTCATCCGCTTAGACTAATGCTTAAAGAAAAATTTTGCCAGATATTATTTTTCCTATATTTATTTATATATAGATTGATTGGAAAAAATGATTGTTGATTCTGTTGTCCAAACACTTTTCTTATATGCTTCCATATATGCATCATTCATTTTTCTTATATCTTAATATACATATGTTGTATACAAATTATAAAATTCTTTATATTTTTATAGTTGATTCATACTTATTATACTATTTTTTAATATATGTATTCCTTTGTAACGGTTACATACATTCAGAACTGTTTGTTTGTATAATTGAATGCTAAATTCTATTATTTGAAAATCGAGCAGAATTCATTGAGATTAATTGTTTAATATTTTTTTGTCGTAAACTTTGTTATTTAGGATATTTGGTTTCTTTGTTAACTTTAATTTTAGATATGGATTTAATAAAAATTTCTCCTGATGTTATATATCTTGGAGGAACTTGTCCGTAAATTATCGCTTCCATCAACGATCTTTTGTATTGAATTGAGAGACAATGCTTTTATTGGATCTTTTGTGGACATTGTTATTTGTGAGCGAGATGATCTATCTGAGGTTATTAGAGTTTGGGGATGTTCGGGCAGCAATGAAACTATATCGGATGAAGATGCTATGATATTGAAAAATTGAAGCAAAAGTTTAATTTCAAAATTAAGAATTTCAACTTTTCTAGACAAAGAATATTTTAAATGTTTATATGAAAGAATGTATGATGCTCATACAGACCTTGAGGTTGAGGTGAGGTAATTGAGGGCAGTATTACTCGAAAGGTACGAAAAATTAATGACCAAGTTCGATGAGCTGCAGGAGGAGGTCACATGATATAAGAAAATCTTCCACTTAGAGGCTAAGTCATCTAATGGATAAATTTTAGAGTAAGTATTGGGAAAGAAAAAAATTATTGTATATATACATAGCATGTGCATACACGTATGTATATATATGTGTATGTGTGTGCGCGCATGTCTGTGTGTATGTGTATAAATATATGTAAAGGGAACCTTGTTGTACATCTAATGTGGAATAGAAAATAAAAAATTTGCCTTTTCTAGGTCCTTCATCTTACATTTAAATCTTGATTTCCACCTTCTTCTTAATGCACAGTTTCTTTGCTATTTACGGAAAAAATAGGATGGATCCCATAGAAGCAGCTAGGAAGAATAGAATCACAAGGATGAATATTATCGCTGAACAAAGAGCTCAAATATTGGGGGGAAAAAAAGATAACTTCTGTAGCATTGCCGGAAACCAAAGCTTTACTAATGAACGTTTGCATTTTGTCGTTGACAATGAAGGAAACATAAATAATATTACATATGAGAGGTCAGAAAGCTGGAGACATTTTACAATAATTCAAACTGAAAGCGATCAACTATCATCAATAAGTAGAGTTTGAAATGCTCCAAGGACTATCTTAGAGGAAAATACTTTGGGAATGGATATTGATGATGTTTTTTTGGGAAAAGATCACACAGCTGTAATTGATGAATGCATATTCTTTTCAAAAGTTAAATATTATATTTACATATCTTATGATATTTGTTTATATTCAAAATTATCTGTATCAAAAAAATGTAGTTCGGCAAGATTCAATTTTTCATGCAAGATTAACTGGTGGACGGTCGTTTGCTCAACAAAAGCTACTCAAAAAATGCATAAAAATATGAGTAAGATGTTTTATGATATAATTTTTTTTCTCACATGATATTTTTGCAAATTTTGGTGGAAAAAATGATTCTTCATTTTTTTTATAGGAAATTGTAGGGAGCTGTTAAATTTTGGATTACCCTAACAATAATGCCAATATTGTGGAGCTATATTCTGGTATGAAGAATATGTACGTAAATCACGCAACACAAGCACACATATATTTACTCTATGTTGTGGAGAAGGAAGGGTAGATTTGTCGTTGCTCAAGTAGACACCAACTTTTTTTGGATAATTTGTTGGATTATAATGGTGGAAAAAGAGCTTCAAAATTTTGAAAAAATATTAGGACATATAATTCGATATTTGCATTTACATTGATAGGTGGCAAAATTGATAATAAGATCAATACTAACCAAGTCTATATGTGTTCCAGATCAATGGTCAAAAGCATCGCAGAATGGGTTTGCTTTTACTAGTTGATGGAAAAAGACCTAGATTTGCTCAACAATATATATATGATACTGCAAACAAGGTTAGCAATAGAACGAAAGCATTACATTCATATGCTGATCCATCAAGTAAAGATTCAGAAATTGTGTAAGGTTTAATAAAAATGTTTGATTGTAAAAATCAAATTGTTAGAGCTTTTAGAATGGCTGCAGATCAATTTGAGCAATCTAAATTCTTACTAATAAGAATAAGATTGTTGGAATGATGTCAAGAAGACAATTCACAATATAATGCTCCATCATGTCATGAAATAGCAGGATTGATTATTGGTGATTTAGGTTAGGATGATTGACACCATGATATTATTGTCGAGCATAAAATAGAGGGATTGAAATGTATCAATGACTTACACCCTAGCTTCATAGATATGCAATAATAATTATAGTGCAATAATGATATTATTGTTTCTATTTGATCAAAACAAGTGTATAGTGACGGAAAACTAATAACAGACTGTTATCAGTCACTATTTATGATGGATTAGTGACAGACAGAAATTTGGTCATCGTGGTGTGAACTTAGTGACAAATTAGTGACAGACCGTTCACAGAATACGCGGGTAGGATGGGCGCCAAACTTAGTGACCATTGTAGTGACGGGATATCTGTCACAAAACTGGTAACCGAAATTGCAACCAGACGGTGACAAATTCAGCCGTCACAAAAATCGTAACCCAAGTATTTATAAATTTTTAAAAGATTATTTTTGGCAGTGACGGGTTATTAACAGAAATTTCCGTCATCAAATTTAATTTTTAATTCCAAAAATATTAAAAATATTATTTTTGAGTAATTATAAATTAAAAAAGAGATAAAAAGAGGGCAATCTAAAATGAAACTAAGTGTGCCCGCCGCCCCGTCCAAATCTCTTCGATAGCCCAAATCCCAATTGCTCTCAAGAAAACCCAAATCCCTTCTTCTCATTCCCAAATCTCATAGCGTCAGCCATAGGATAAGTTCTTTATCTTCCTTCATAACGTAATCACATACAATCGCCCTGATTTTCTTGTCTGCACATCCAACTGAGCTCCATCAAATTCCGTAAACTTCGCCATGAGATCTTTTATGAAAGTATACCTGCGATCCAAAATTGAAGCTTATGGGAGCCGTTGATAGCAAGAACCAGAAAGCAAATACAGGGAGCAAATATAGAAAGCAGATATTGATTTCTGTCCATATTATTTTATATATAAGCTCTTTTTCACTTTCTTCTTGATTGTCACTTGATTTTTAGAGGAACTATGTTATTTGATCGTAATTAGATGTACTACTGATTTTGTGAAAATGGTTACATAAGAGCTAAATTTTATGATGGAGTTAAATGGTCCCTTGAGTTTATATTTATACAGTTAGAGTATTATAGTAATAATGAGATGGGATGCCTTTGTATAAAATGTGGCAACAAGAAATTCCTTTAACCCACCGCTCACTGGCGGCGAAGCCACCAGGATCAACACCGACGGCCTCCTGAACCGTTGGATCGAAATCGAACGGAAAAACAGAATACAACTTACGCCTCTTCGGTATATAAGGCGGCAACGCGGGCGCAGCCTCCTTCGCATTGTTCGCACTCCAGCGGCAGAACAAACCCTCCCTGATCTGTTCGCGAGGGGAGAGAGGCGAGCGGAGCGACCGAGGAAGAGACAGCGAGGGGAAGAGAAGGAGCGAGCGAGAACGGGAAAAGTGGCCGTTTTTCTCTCCTTTCGGGCATCGCCGCAGCGTCGTCTCCCCCCGATTCAGAGCGAGTTCAGGTATTTCCCCCCTTGTCTCCCCTCTCTGCCCCCGCCTCTCTTTCTCGATGTCGGTACTCGACATCAGGAAGAGCCCTAGAAAGTTTTGTTTCTTTTGTTGAACGATCGGATCAGGGCTTCTTTCTCTTCAGGTAATGAGGTGTGCTCAAAGCGCTGTGGGCCAATTTTGTTAATTTTTCTTTAGAATCCGGTGATTATTGTATCCAAGCATTCGATTGTCGGTTTGCTTGGGTTTTTCAAGACCACGTATAATTCGTTGTAGGCCTCAAATCATATCAAGAGGCTTGTTTTCTAATGCCCTCAGGCATCAAGATTGGAGCCTTTTCCTTGCAAGATCCCTAATAGCATATGTGATTCTTGAGTAGGGAGGGTCAGATAGGGTTTAGGTTTTCCCCCTCTCCTATTTTAAATTTCCACCTTTGTTTAGGGTTTAAGGGTTGAGTAGAGAGGGTCAGATAGGGTTTTGGTTTTCTCCCTTCCCTATTTTAAATTTTCACCTTTGTTTAGGGTTTAGGGCTTTTATTGATCTTGCATCGAAGTTGGAACTTTGCATTTGTCTCCTGCTGTATCAGGGCAAAACCAACATTTCCCTCAGCGCGTTTCTGTCTACGGAATCCATGAATGGCAGTGCCTTTCTCTGGGTGAAGGGTAAGCTCTTTCCCTCAACCTCTTGTTTATTTGTATGGACTTGGGAGTATCGGATTCTGATTTTTTAACTTGAACTTCTATCTCTCTGTATGAAAAAATTGTACGATCCATGTCTTATTTCGTTCTTATAGTCATACATATCAGTGCTGATATTAAACTAGTTATCTAGCCAACCTTAACCATCCGGCCATGACTTAAAAAAGTATTATGATCGAATGAACATTTTTTTTATTTTAGTTTTGGCATCAAAATCAAACATGGAGGATCACTAAAGTCAACTGAAAAATTGTTCCTGATAAGACACTGTAAGTTGCAACTTTTGGCTATTCAAAATTTTAACGGTCATATGAGTTGGGACATGCGTGTTACTGTAAGGTGGGTGTACTGTAAACCATTTGCTGTTCTTTTTCTTTCCCAACACCTTGTTTTCTCTTCAAATATACATTTCAGTCAATTGTTTTTTCAGTATCATTTTTTATTAAGGAAAATAGCAATATTTACCTACATATTATGAAAGCCATGTGTAACAAGAAACGTAGGTGCAAGGGTGTAAACTGGAGGAAGTGAGTTCATTGTTTAGGTTGTTTATATAATAACCCCAAGTGGTTATTCCTTTAAAATTGTCTTTTGGATTATCAGAGCATCGGGCTTTGTGGGCTAATGCAGTATTCATCAACAAGATCATCAGGGTTATATTAAGTCAGCTGCTGCCTTGTTTGCTTTGCAATGCTAGAAATTTATTGAAGAACAAAAAATTATCTTTACATTGCAGGTGCATCTATCTACACATGTAAACAAGTGTGCCTATTTATAATGAACATAATGTGCAAGACTATTCTAAATTTTTTGGCATATTAAGTCGTCTTTAGTTGGGTAAATTTTTTAGCTGCATCATGAATCACGAATGCATGTATAGTCTTCCTGAAAGATCCTTGTCTCTATTTTCTAAGGGCTGTAGGAGACAAGCCTCTTAAATCGTGTTTTGTTCCCTAAGAGGGATTTTTGTATCCTATATATTTTTAATATTCACCGGTGAAGATGGCTTTAGAATTGACATCAAATACAAAAAAAACTCTAAAAAGCATTCTCCTATCAAGCAATATGTTACAATGAGAGAATTCTATACTTATATATTGCAAAATGAATAAGGGTAAAACATTAATAAGAGGAGGGCCTTTATTCCAACGGTATATAGCTAATTCTTTTTCATGTATTGAAGACAAAAGGCTTAATTATATCAGAAGGATTTTAGATCTGAAATTTATAATGGTATTAAAGATGCAGATGTAAGAGGTGATATTAATGGTAATACAATGGGTAAAAAAATTATATTGCCGTCAAATTTTACTAGAAGTCTCAGGTATATGATTCAGAATTATCAAGATGCCATTATTATTTGTAGATAGTGGGGACATCCAGATTTATTTATCACGTTTACCTGTAATGCCTAATGGCTAGAAATTCAATATGCACTAAACCTCATACCTGGTCAAAAACTGGAAGATAGATTTGATACTGTTAGCAGAATTTTTAAAATGAAGTTTGAAGAATTGATACTGGATATCACAAAAGAAACATTTTAAGAAAACTATTGTAGGTGTAATTCCATTTCTTTTGATTATTATATTCTAAGTACTTATTTAATGATCTTGACACAAATGTTCTCTAATACATTTAGCATTTTTTTTATGTTTATAGCTTTATACAAAAATAGAGCTTCAAAAATGCAGTTTACCGTATATTAATTTGGTTACATCAAGAATATAAGAGTCCAACAACAATAGATGTAGATTCTATAATTGTGCAGGACCAAATGAAAAAAATGAGCCTATGGGATAATATGTGTTACAAAATTTATGATGCATGGTCTATGTGGATCAATGAATCCCATATCGCCATGTATTAAAGGACATTGCTCAGAATATTTTCCAAAGAAATTTCAGAATGAAACTACAATCGATGAAAATGGCTTTGCTATTTACAAAAGAAGAAACAATAGATGTTAGGCTACCAAAAATATATTGAGTTTGATAATAGATTTGTTGTTCCTCATAACTTAGATTTGGTTGTGTGGTGCCCAGCACGTATTAATATCGAATGGTGCAACAAATAAAAAAAAATTAAATATTTATTTAAACATGCGAGTAAAAGCTCTAATAGAACAAGAGTTGTTATAATAGAGAATATGGTAATCAACAATAATATTGGAGAAGAACAGTATGAAGAAATTGATGAAATAAAAACATATTTAGATTATAACTATTTGTCAGCATATAAATCGGTGTGGAGATTATTTCAACTAGATATACATTTCGGAGAATCAATAGTTGAGCGATTGGTTGTTCATCTCCTGTGCATGAACATAGTTATACTTGTCATGAAAATCAAAATTGTTATCCATGACGCAAAGAAGAAATATAGAAAAACAATGTTCACTAAATGGTTGCGGACTAATGAAATTTTTGAAGATACACCTGTTTTAACTTATCAAGGTCCACAATCTCAGTATCGGGTACGATATCGGTGTGTTACTAGTCGAGTACAATATAGTTGGTATGGTATGATATGCATCCTATATTGAGACCTCTTTTTCTTACTTTTTATCACAGTACTGGCAGAAACCGAGTAGTACAAGTCGGTATGGGTCTGTACGGTAGAATACGACCTTAGTTTGGGCCAATATCGATCAACACGGGTCAGTTCGGGTTGATACCGGTTGGTTTGAGTTGGTACGGATTAGCATGGGGCCTGTACCGACATGATTGATGCTAGGTTGGCACAAGGAATGGAGAATTGACAGGATTGTGTACAAAGGGATGGCGTTGGAGTGGGATGATGTACATTGACCTTGTTGCAAGGTGGTACTACAAGGTAGGATCCAGAATGGAGCTGCTATTATGTTGATTTAGAGGAGGTGGAGGGGAGAGAGGATGTAGATACTAAGAGCTCGTTTGGTTCGCGGAAAAAGAAGGAAAAAAAGTGTGGTCAACGGAAAAGTAATGAGATGCCTCTCGTTTGGTTGGAGTTTTCAAAAGAGAGAGACGAAAAAGTTGTATTTCCATAGGAATATGATTTCCACATTTTATGGAAGTCTTTTCTATGAGAATTATAGAAAAGTTACTTTTCCATGATCTGGATATCACTTCATTTTTATTTTTTTTCAAAAAGGCCCTTCAGCATTAAAGAGGCATTAAAGACCTAATTTTTATTAAAGGTATAATAGAAATTATACATAATTTTTTCAGAAAAGTGGATTGTCAACCAAGCATAAGTACTCTGAAAATCTGTTACTTTTCCATGGTCAATCAAACATACCAAAAGTACTTTTTCATGCATCCTTTTCCTAAAAATTTGCATTCCAGAAATCATATTCCTAGGAGGAAAAATGCTTCCCGCGAACCAAACGAACCTTAAAGGTGGAGGTGGGTGCAACGTGCAAGTGAGAGCAAGATAAAAATATGCTGGTGCCAGGGTCTGCTAAACCGGTCGGAACCGACCGGTTCAGGCTGTACCGTACCGGTACTAGCCAGCACTGGTACTAGATAGCATCGGTACGGTACAACCATAGAATTCAGTTCCGAGCCTAGCATCAGTGCGGTACAATCATAAAATTCGGTTCCGACCTCTTTAGGATTGGAACCGAACGGCTCCTTGCCCGTACCGGTGCGAACCGGTACAAGCCCGGTACCAGCATCGGGGAAGAAGAAGAGGAAGAAGAGGGAAGAAGAGGAAGAAAGAAGAGGAAGAAGAAGAGGAAGCTGAAGACGAAGAGGAGAAGAAGAAGAAGAGAAGAAGCCTGGGTCTCGGGCCAATCTCCTCCCTCAGGCCAACGAGGATCACCGGTCTTGCTCGTGGTTCTGGCCCCTTCTTTACTCGCGGGACAAGGGGGAAAGAGAGGAGAAGAGAGGAGGAGAGAGGGGAAGAAAGGAGAGGAAGAGAGTTTGGGAAGGAGGAAGAAGGGAAGGGAAAAAAAAGAAGAAAAACTCCGCTCGCGCTCGCACACGATTCCACGCGCAGGGCACGAGCCCACGTGGCACCGCGCATGAGCGCGAGCCCACGCGGCACCGTGTGGGCATTTAATGCCACTCTGTGGCTAATACGCGGACGCACACGTCGCATTTTTTTTTTTTTTTGCAGTTGGCCGGTTCGGTACGGGTTCCAGCCGGTACCGAACTGGTACCAAACCGGTACCGGTGGGGACCAGTACCGGTTCGATCGGTTCTACGTACCTTGGCTGGTGCTGAGCACGATAGTCATATTTTTTTCATATAGTGATAATAAACTTCCATTAAATTGAGATGTGACTTTCCAAAGTTTGAAGTGTTTATGCAGAAGGGTTATTGCCATTTCTTAATAACTAGGCAGCGGGGGCAGGGGATTGTAGGGGTATTACTGAAAAAAAAATGAATTTTTGGAAGGTATATGCAGCCTTTTCAAGCTTCATGGAACGACACGATCATCTAGCCTTTTCCCAATTATTTAGGGCCAGATTCAAACTTATTGGGTATTTATTCCTTGAAGTTTATTGGGTTTTTATTCCTTAAAACTTCAAAGAATAAATACTAATAAGCTACTTTTACATGGTTATGTGTGGAAGAAATCCTATTCAACTTGTGACTTAATTCATTCTTTTCCAGACCAATATATGCAGGCTCTAACTTTCTAGTTTTCAAACTACTGTGGTTCAGGTCTCATGGCTTTCAGGCTGAAAGTTCAGCATAGCATCTGGGTAGATTTAAGCTGTTCTCCCATGCATTCGAGATATTACAGTTCTAAAGTAGATTGGAAAAAACTTCGGCCTATGATTCTCAAGAGAATTCAAAACAGGGCTAAAGATTATCCTGTGAAAAGCATGATTCCTGTGGCAAATGAAGTCCTTAAGGCCAGAGAACTTTTAACAAAAGGTGTTTCTGCTCTCCTCCAAGTAATTGCGATCAAGTCATGCAAGTAAGCAACATATTATTGTTTTCCATGTCATCTTCATTCTTCTGTTGGTTGGTTTTAAATTTCAAATTCGAATACACTGCTCGATTCTCAAATTCCTAATCTGTTTTACCTACATTTTTCATAATCTGATATGCAAAATTACATTGTGAATATTTAGAAAAATTAAGATCGAAGGTTATGGACATGCCAACTAGGTTTCACATGAATTATAGATGGATCAACTAGGTCTATGGGTAACCGTCCAAGTGAACACTGCATTGATCAAACCAATATTGAAGATTGATTTTCATTAATTTTCAGGAGTTGGTTGAGATTTTAGCGATGTTCATTGGCACTGGTGGAGCCAGGATTTACTTAGGGGAGGTTGGGGAAAAACAAATTACAAAGAAGATCATAATTTGTGCTTTATTGTGATTAGAAGATTACATTTTAGTTACTGAAATAATAATCAAGAAGCTGCAAAATCCCTCGAGCCATACATCATATTGGGCAGAACACCCTACCACCGAAAAAAAAGAAAATAGAAAGAAAGCAAACAAAAGAAGTGTGTACATTAAATTACTGTTAGTGCATTAATTTGAACTATGAGAAACTAAATTGAGTTAATAGTGCATTGAAACAGATGAAAGCTTCAAAAACCAATTCCTAAGACAGAATTGCAGCATTTAATATTTGTGTCTCAATCATGTCTTTCTCATGACTCCTTTTTTTTTTTTTTGAACATGTATGTAACTTATCAGCTAGGAAGATCTACAATTGATTGAGCCATCTGTATGAGCTATGAGTGGTTCTAATCTAAATGATTGAGCACATAGTTATTACAGGCTGTTGTGTAGGCACCTAGGCTACTGCCTGGGCGATAGATTGGCCTCTTAACTCATACATATGCAAGAATTTATCCCATCTCGAACTCTCTCATCATATATAGTGACATGTTATATGTGATTCTAACACACTATCAGTTGTAGAATTTCCTTGCAGATCTCTCTAAACGTAATTCCTTTCAAAAAAATTCCCTAGAAATCTCCATGCACAAAAAAAATTGAACTTCTTCATTCAGCTAACGGAGCATGTCCCAATCCAAACTAATTTCTGATTTCTTTTCATAAGAGACCCATTATTCACAGGTTATACACATTACTAAGGTATTCATCTTGGCTGGGATTTCAGCCAAGGTTTGGTATCAGCCACTGATATAGCGTAGTATGGTTCGGTCTTGAGTCACTTTGCTTTTATGTCCATGGGGATTAGATAATCTAACAAGAAATCCAGTAGCTATGTGGCAAATTAGGGGCATCATCTACTTCTGTTTTTATGTCTGGACAAGAATCATGTTCTATGATGGTTGTTTTATGTCAAAATTTTAAACAAAGAATAGCAAACATGCTATAGTTTATCGAATTCAGGACATGAAAAAGATTGAAGCCTGAGTGAGCTTAGAGAGTCTAGAGTCTAAACTCTAGAGAGGTTGCTTGTGTTTGATAGATTTCTTCTTTAATGAATATTGCAACAGATTTCCAACACTACAACCTCTTCCTTCCTTGTTGAAAGACAATGTAAATCCAGTTCATCCCCTTAGAGAGCCCTTGAACAACCGTTGTGTCTCTTAACCAACAACACAGAGTACGGAATCTCTTGCATATCTCTCTCTCTCTCTCTCTCTCTCTCTCTCTCGCGCGCGCGCACTTGCAGTGGAGAGCAAGTTTTTAATCAGCAAAAACCTTCACAAAGACTCGGTTTTAGCCCTCTCAAAACTGGGGTGCCACAACAATTGGAGCAAATGGTCAGTTGGGCAGCTTGTTGGCTTTGATAAATTTGGATCAGGGTTTGCTGAACCGGCCTGTACTGGCCGGTTCAGTACGGGCCAGTTCAGCCCGTACTATACTGGTACTGCCTGTCACCGGTACGGTATAGCCTTTGAAAACGGTTCGCACCGGGAGGGAAGAAGAAGAGGAAAGAAGAGGAAGAAAGAGGAAGAAAGAAGAGGAAGAAGAAGAGAAAGAGGAGAAGAAGAGAAGAAGAGTACCGGTTCGCAGTTCGCACCTAGCCTTGGGCCGACCCCCTCTCGAGCACCCCGACGACGACGACGAAAGAGTGGAGAAGAGAGAAGAAAGGAGAGAAGGTTCGAGAAGGAAGAGAAGAAAAAAATAAGGTCCGCGCACGGTATCCGCACTGCGCGCGTTTCCCCGTGCTGGGAATTGCGGCCTCGCGGGGCAGCGTGCGCAGTTCCCGGCGCTCACGCAGGGCAGCTCACATGGGCCATTTAATGCCACTCTGTGGAATTTAACGTGGGTGCGCGCGTGCGTTGCGCTGTTTTTTTTGGTCCACGGTTGGCCGGTTCGGTACCGTTCTGACTGGTACCGGTCTCTACCAGTATATCAGTACAGTCGGTGCGGCGGATCTTGATTTGGATCTTTGTTGTATCAGTCAGGTAGCAAGAAATGTTTCGTAGAATGCTCAAGTAAATAGAAGGTACTAATTTAATGGTTCTAGTTAATTGATATATCATAAGATAGGTGGCAGTTCATTGTCATGTTAGCAAATGTGATGTCCGCTGATCATGACCACCATGTCATTGGGTGTTGGCAACAATAAGTCAGTCTATGTTTCAAGGTTTAAGATCTTCTTTTCGAGAAGCCCACCAGCATGATAATCACCTAGGTCATAATACCTAGTGATGCACCATCCAAGATTTGAATCCAGAACCTTTGGTTGCTAGGCAAAAAGTTATGACTACTAAGACAAACCTAGTTTATTAAGGTTTGAGATCTAAAACTAAATTGCTACAAAAAATGTAAGCAATTTTTTTTTATGAGAATGGAAAGCAACAATTGGATTTTGGTAATCATGACTTTGGGTTAGATTCTCCTTCAGTCGTGCTGAATCGACATGTTTTTGGTTGGCGGGGTTCTTCGGATACATTAGGAAGGCCTAAGAAACTTCTCAGGCCTTCCCAAACTTTCTTTAAAAGCAAAAGAAGAGAGAGGGGAGGGAGACCGGTTCGGAACCCGTTTGACTTGATGCGAACTCTAGTTCGCATCGAGTCCGCATGGAACCAGCTTGTTCGCATTGAGTCCGTGTGGTTTAGGACTGGTTCTGGGCCGGTTCCAGACCAGTTCCAGCCGATTCGAAGCCTATTCTGAAAAATATGGATGAACCGACCCAGTGGCACCAGGTTGGCTTGGTACGGGTTGAATTGGACGGTTCGGTCTGGTTCGGCAAACACTGCTTTTTTCCTTTAGAAAGAGAAGCAATAAGTATCTTCAAAGAATACTAATTGCATGACCACCGTGCTAGGGAACCGACATTAGAAAGTAGGGGGGACAAAAAATGATCCGACTCGAGAAATCCATCCCGGCTTTTGATCCTATTTGGGTCGGGTTTAGGTTGAGAGTCATTTAGCTAGGATCGATATGGGTGAGGTGAACTTTAAATGGGTTGGGTATGGGTCAAAGCTTTGACCTAAGGTTTGCCAAACCAGTACCAAAGATTATACTAGTGGCCGTTCTAAGGTTTATTGAAAACAAGAAAAGGGAGGAGGAGAGAGGAAGAGAGAGAGGGAGGGAGAGAGGAAAAGGGGGATGGCCGAAGGCTAAACCCTAACCTTAACCCTAGTGAAGTGAGAGAGAGAGAGAGGGAGGGGAAGGGCTGAGGGCTAAACCCTAACCCTAGTAGAGCTCGAGTGAGGGAGGAAGGGAGGAACATACCGACAGGAGGAACTTGAGTAGTGCCCGGCATCTGAGAGGGATCAAATCATGGGGGGGGGGGGTGGTCAAACCATCACAAGCGCTCTATGGTGTTTAATAAGCAAACTGGTGGTGGTTTTATAAGCGAACGGAGGGGTAGGGAAGGGCCTTTATAACCGAACCCACCCAACTAACTGAGCCGTACTGATTTGGAGTCATTTTGGATCGATACAGGCCAAACCGTTTGATTCAAGTCGGTTCAGGAATCACTGCTTTTACCCGACTTGGGTCATGAGGGTAAAAATCACTTGGTCAAAATAGTTTAGGTTGGGTTGATTTATGATGCTGGATAAGAGCTTGTTGAGTTATTGGTCTTTTTCTTGATAATAATTGTTTAAATCATTTTTGAGAATTAGCTAGTAAGAATTGTAGATATTGAGTTTGATAGGTTAGCTTAGGTTCATTAAGGATCAAGTCTTACAAAAATAGATTAGACTACAGTCCAATGGGTGACCCAAATTGACCCATTGGTGAATATGGGTCAAGAGATCTTGAGAGGGGTTATGTATGGGTGAAGGTTTTGTATGTTGTTCTTACATGAACTGACTCGAACCTGATCCTACCTGACCCATTGCCCTTACTACAAAGTTTCAAGCAACCTATACCACACTGGTCTGAAATCCTGTGGTTACCCAAAATCATAGGAAACTTGTATAATTCTAAAATTTGCAAAAAATGCAGATATTGTGGTGTAGATTATTCAACACATACTCCCTAACTTTATGAACAATAACAAAGAGAGAAAATTAGCAAGTCTCTCTTGAATGCCCAGTAATAGTGTCATGTTTACTTATGATAGTGCACTCTTCTTCAGGAAAAGAAAAGGGAAAAAGGAAAGTTCTGATAGAAGATGATAACCTAAACGACAGAAGCAACCAATCTGACTCTGTGGAGACTTCCAACCTTGGATTATTCAGTACATATTCTCTCATCATGACAGCTAATCCAATTATCTCATCCATCCTTTTTTTTTGCATTTAACTTTAGATTGGAATTCCCATCTAATAACCTTAATGTCCAGCAAATTAAGCAATAAATGATACTCCAAATTCCTTCAATTTATCGCCCATTTTCTCCCTTCAGCACTAAGTTATTTGTTTCTTGGTTCTGAATTTCAAACCATTCCTGTGTGTAGTATCAGAGACCTGGTGCAAGACTTACGTAAGATGCTTATTATATAAGTTTGATTGTTGACACAAGGATGACCATGCATGTCTTACTTTACAAGAACTTAAGCACAGCATCCTAGTGACTTCTATAGCAAAAGGAAAAGGATTGTCGGGTTGTATCTCCTGATGCTATATTAGTTGTAAGCACTTCATTACATTCCATTAACCTAGACAAAAAACGAGAATTCATAAGCACAAATTAGATTAACATTTTGATGTGGACTGTTGCACAAGGAATGCAGGAAAAGAATAAGACTGCGCTTTACTAATCAATAACAGCTACCTAGAATATGAAACAACCAACCTATACCTCCAAAACATGCAGCCACCCTTTCGTTGAAGGCCACCTTGGAACTAACAGGACATAATCTATAAGTTAAAACAACATACACACACTGACAGATCCCAACCAAAACAACAACTTTTTGCACAGTAAAGACAAAAATTACTATGACCATTATGCATTGTCCATATGACACTTTCTATTTGAAATCCAAATACACTGGTTATTATTTGGAAATTTTTAAACAAGTAGCCAATGATTGATGGAATAAACAGTGTTTCTGATGATGATACCTGTCTTCATTGTCCAGCTGGACATATTTCTATCAACATTACTGAAACTTTCAGTTCATGGAGTTGTTGATTTGATCACGCTAGTGCTCGTCTCCTACTAATGCTCGTTTCCTACCCTTTTCCATTACAGATGTTGTCACTAAAAGAGATCATTTTTTCACTTGCATTATCTCTTACTAGATTAGAACCTAAGGTAGCAAAAATATATCATTACAATCGCCATCCTTTGTAGTCTTACAAGCTTCAAATTGATATCCTCATATTCCCAATTCATATTATATGTAAGAACTGCTTTTACTGCCCGACTGATTCATATGATAAAGCTAATGTTATAAAAGTCTTCCCATATGTACCTACCCTTGTCATCCAATTCAACAGTTATACCCAACTATACTTCTGATTACTCAAACAATATAATCAATATAGCAAACATGATGGGAGAAAAGGATACACCAAAACTCAATTGAGATTTGAAAAGCATCCATTCGATTTACATTAGGAAAAAATGGTCAATGTGATCAGAATCATCAAGGCATGAACTGAAACATTGGAGAAAAATCTTTTCAAAGACAATCTAGCAAAGACTATGACACGAGGAATATAGAAGTTTGATGGCTCATTTGTGTTCCTTGACTTAGGCCCAAGGATTTGTAGTGGAAGAGCGCTCTGATTTGAGGATGTTGTGAGAGAATTTGTTGCCACTGGACACCTGGGACTTGTCAGGCCCAAAGCGCCACAGCCTGAACTGAACCACATAACAGGACGGAGAGACAAGATAGATTGAGGTAGAGAGGATTGAGAAACTCTTCTGGGCTGTGGTTATGTGGACCACTGCCTGAGGTGGAAAGCGGAGAAAATGGGAGGAGACGAGAGAAAGATGGAAGGGAATGGGGTGGGAGTGGTGTCATTGGGAGGCAGAGAGGGTTATATATGTTCTTCTGTCAGGCAACAAGGCTGCTGGAGGTAGAAAAGTATCTTAAATGCATTTTATGACAAGGTTAGGTCTAGGTTGGTGAAGAGGGCCAATAGGTTTTGGTTGTTCTGTTGGGAGAATAAGTTATGACCAGGATGAGATAAATCACCTTTTAGGTGATACGTACTATCCATGAATAAGAGGTTATTTTGGGATTGCCATGTTCTCTGATGTAAAGAATCTTAAAGGCAATTTCACATCTAAAAATGGAATGTTACTATAAATAGAACAATCTGTTTAGAAATAGGTTATATAAGCTCATATCCTTGCATCCAAACAGGCCCTTACGATTTGGATTCAGTCCAATAGAGATAATGAATCCTCCACCAGACCACATTGTTTGTTTCATGGTAGTCTTCACTCCATATGAGCTCTGCAATGTATGTTTCTTGAAACAATGCTGGCATTTCAGAATTAAGGTCAGCCAAATGGGGATCATAAACCATTCGACAAATTCATACAATTTTTTCACTTTCATGCCTTATCCTAAGTTCATAGCGACCTTCGGATTCTTAATGCTATTATCTAGGTATGCTTTGTTTAATTCCTTCTCCTATACTTGTTAGCCCTTCTCTTGTTTGTTTCAATGACAAAATGGTTACTGACTAATTGGGCGCCCATACTTTTGAGGGTTTATCGTGAATCCTTACTATGTTGTTTGAAGAGATTCTAAACAACCCTTTGCTCCTTTGGAGACTTTGATATGATGTTGAAAGTTATGCCTTTGTTTATTCTGGCATTTTTTTGTGATACTCATAATTAGCAACATCTACTGTTTGCTTATCAGTGTGTAGGTGCATTAATTTTAATCAGCTTTATTAATGGTGACCAAGATGTTGCAAGAGCATCCAAGCATAAACTACATGGGCTAGTATTTGTGAAAATATTTGTTAAAATGGAAGGAGGCATGCCCTGAATGCTATGAATGAAACAAACTTTGATAAATAGTAATGCAGATGATGAAATTGCACCCATTGAAGAAAACATCCCTGTTGGTAGTTTAGCATCAATTGTGTTCCTTAATTGTAGGCATTTCATATTTGTGAGAAGAACCTATGGACATGGTAAACAAATATCTACACATTCTGCCAACATAAACCTATGTTCTTTTTGCCCTTGTTAGAAATGACTTGAAGAGGTAGTTGAACTTCAATGTTGATTCTTTGTTTTCTTGGCCATTTTTCACATGTTGGGTTATAGCATGTGCAAGTTTCTGAAGATTGAACCTTCCTATGGTCTGTCTTATGGCTGATGGTTTGACTGCTATCTCATGATAGGACTGATGTACTCAGAAACCTCATAAAATCTTCTCCATATCATCTGAGGACTCAAAGCATGTCACCTTAATGTTCAAACCATTTCCCCTTAAATAAATTAGATAAGGTGGTATGTCCACAAAACACCATGTATATTCATTATATTTGTCTCTTTATGCTTTTATAGAATTGTATCGCTATTATGCTCAATTGTTCATTTTGATAATGATTTTCTTACAGGTATTGTCCTGAAGTGTATATTGGTGACACGGGGCATCAAATCAATTCTTGCTATGGCTACAAGCGCATTATCAAAGACCGTCCACACCGTTGGGTTGATGGCCACTTAAATGACATCCTTGCCCCGGTGGAGGCCTTCCACCTCCAAAACATGTTCCAGAGCATCATAAAGCATGACCAGAGATTTGATTTTGATCGTGTCCCTGCTGTTGTTGAGCTATGCTATCAAGCAGGTGCCGATGTGTCTGACGATGCTCTGTATAACCATATCCCAGTATCAAATTCTAGCAAAGGTGATGACGGTGTGACATTCTCTGGATCATCAGAAGAGCTGAGTTTGGTAGCTCAGAGAACTTTGGACGCCTGGGAAAGGCTCAGAATTGGAGTGCAGAAGCTGTTGCTGGTATACCCAGCAAAAGTCTGCGAGCACTGTTCGGAAGTTCATGTTGGGCCGTCAGGGCACAAGGCTAGGCTTTGTGGTGTTTTTAAATTTGAGAGCTGGAGGGGGTCCCATATGTGGAAGAAGGCAGAGGTAGATGACCTCATGCCTCCAACTATGGTGTGGCACCGGCGGCCTCATGATCCACCTGTTCTTGTGGACGGTGGGCGTGGTTTTTATGGGCATGCACCAGCTGTTGTGGAGCTTTGCATGCAGGCAGGTGCAAGAGTGCCATCTAAATACTTTTGTATGATGAAGGTGCATGGACTAACAGCCAATTGAGCTATAGAAGAGGTTGATTGGTTGAAAACTTACTTCAAAGTTGGAACTTGCGTACCATGCATTTGATGCAGTCTTGCAGAACGAAAAATATGGAGAACTTTGAATATATATGGAGAGTCTCGTCCAAGGGGCCAAGAAAGCATCTTTAGGCAATTTGTCATTGCTGTATAGATGTTTAAACTTTCAAGAATGATCTGGAAATCATAGTGCAGGAAGTTCACTCAATGTTATCATTGGGCAAGAGAAACTGTCTACCGGAGGGTGTAGGATTGGGTTTGATTGAAAATGTTAATGACCATTGGACTTTTTTCAAATAGTTAGCAAGAGAGCTGAATAGGCTAAATCCGGGATTCATTGACATTGTAAGTTTTGCTGTCTAGTGTATCCGTTAGAGAGATGTATCATTGATATGTTGAAAGAGCATGAAGGGAAAAAAAATTACTTATTGCTTTGAGAAACATTTATGCTGCTTTATGTTTTTCCGATTAAAAACAAATCAACAGTTTTTTTGTTTCCCCAAGAAACTTTCTGGACTTTGCCCTTTTCTTGATGTACTCGTGGTTTCATGTTTAGTTTTTGGTGTGCCAGAAGTTCATATGATGATGTGAAAGTCAATAAGATCCCCTTCTAGAATGTAGATTTTGGTATATGCTATTGTTCTGGCGGGGGATGATCCACATGCAATTAATATTTCTCAATGTTGTTGGAAAATATTCACAATAATTAGATACAGCTATGGTGTTGCTTATAATTTATGTCAAAATCTCTAAATGCTGTAGGTTTTGGTCAAAAAGCAGTTTTGGCAAAAGTCGCGTTTAAGTCAAAAGTTGTTACAGGTCAAAGTAGTTTTTTTGCTATAAAAGCGATTGACCGTTAAGATTCAAAAGCGGTTCTAAAGTTGTAAAAGTAGTTTTGCTATGCCTTTAAATGACAAAAGATTAAAAAGAACAAATGCCTAAAATAATTCTAAAAATTGTTTAGATAGATGGCAAACAAGGAATTACATGACATAATTTTTAGCAAATAGCTAATGTGAAAAAATAAAATAAATTAAATTAAATAATTATTAAGCACGTTTCATCCAAAAAAAAAAAAAAGGTTACACTAACATACTCATATACCTATTTATATATTAAAACATCATATATACTATCATGAGCCATGAAACTATTATCTTGTGCCATAATGTTTGATAAAGGTTTTTGTATAATATTCTCATGGCTAATATCGTCCACAATAAATGGCATATAGTCATCATTATTATCATCCTCATCAAACTCTTAATCATGCTTTCATGCTTTCTGATATATTTATAGATTGCCATGCTAGCAATAATAATTTTTGTTTGGTTATCCAGCTTATATGTAGACATTCGGCTAAGTATAGCCCCTCTATTTTTTCAAAATCCAAATGTATGCCTTATAATATTTCAGAGTGATGCATGAGATTGATTGAATACCTCATTTGGACCTTGTATTGATTGAATGCCACATCTAAATTGAGGAACATAAGACCTTTCTCCTTTATATGATCCCAAACACTCTTTCATGTTCAGATATCCCGAATCAACGATATAATATTTATCTACTCCAAAGAATGAATAATCCATGTCAAATAAAGAATTATTCATTTCACTCATAAAGTTTGTAATAGAATTTAAATTTGTTACACTGTAGAAAATTTAATTCTGGTCTTCACAAAGCTTCAATGAATATAAATGTATCATGAGCAATACTTTCCCACCCAGCCAATATAAATATAAAACACATATCAAACTCATATACAACCATAATATTCCATATGCGATAAATCTCCTCCCTATGTATGCAATTTGCTTATTCACAAATACCACCACACAAACATGTGTTCTGTCAATGGCACCAATACAATACTGCGCATTATATAATAAGCAAAAACACTAATAAATATGGAGAAATGTACAATTGAAGAATATAAGATTAGGGCATCATGTTGAATGCTTACTTTGATACATCAGCAAAATTGTGGTCCTTGTCGAATATATTTAGAAATGGTATCATTATAATCCATTGGTGGCCTTATCATACTAAATGTAAATTTCTTTGATGCTCAAAGAATTCTATAAAACTGTCTGCTAATAGTCTTATTGGAATGTTAAATTCATTTTTGAAAAAATCTATTACCAACTCCATGGCCCAAGGTCAGCAAAAAATAGCTATTGTTTTCTCAACACTCATTTCTCTGATACTTGTGAAACCATACTTATCCATAAATAGATTGCAAAGGTTTTGAAATATATGTGTCTCCATTCGCAATTGCTCATAGCATCTATTAACAAGTTCATGCAAAAATCTGTAACCTACATATATTCAATATATGAAGAATCGCTACATGGCTCCCTATAAATATACTTGAGAATATAATCGACACATCCTACTATACCGGCTAGTATAAGTGCATCAAGCTCAATATCACTTTCATTATTATCAGCTTCAATATCATCATCTAGTTGAAAAGAATCAACCTATTCATCTCCATCCATATTTACTATCATTAAATAAAAGTAAGCCCAAATCATGATCAATTAACAATATTTCCTAAAGAATATAAAAATAAAATTTTACAACAATAATTATTGAGATGCTTATAAAAATATGAAAATAACCATGCATCTGCCATAATATGATATACTACCATATCCACATTCTATAAAATTATAAGAACCTATTTTCAAGAATATAAAGATTCTCCAATCATCCATGCATAAAATAGTACTTTCAAAACTAACCAAATAAAAAATGTTGAAAATACAATATTTATCATACATTAAATATAATAAACTTATTCTAATAACAAATCCAACAAAGTCTTAAATAGTCAAATTTGCATTACAAAACTAAAAAGTTAAAATAATCTAAAACTAAGGGGTCACTGCAGGAAAAACTACCTTTTTCGACTTTTGGCTATCGACGCTAAGTAAAAGCGTCGGTAATTTTTGCTAAGCGCCAAAATTTGCCGACGCTTTTAGAAAGCGTCAGTAGGTCTGGCCTAAGACGACGCTTATAAGCGTCGCGAAAATTATAAGGCTAAAACGATGCTTATAAGCATCGTCAGAAGCCGTTGTGGGTAAAAGTCTAGCTTGAGCCGACACTTTTAAGCGTCAGCGGAAGCCCAAAAAGTCCCCACTCCCCAACCGAAGCCATTTTCCTTTTTTTTTTTCTTTTTTTCCTCCCAACGACGCTTTAGAAAGCGTCGTCGGAGGCCATTATCCCCCCTCCCCCCCCCTCGCTGCAAATTCCTAATCTCTTGCCTCCTGATCCCTAGCCCATCCAGCCGCCCCCCTCCCCTTCTCTCTCCGCCGCTCGCCCCCTCCCCCCTCCTATCTACAAATCCCTAACCCCCTACCTTCCGATCCCTCACCCCTCTAGCCGCCTCTCCTTACAAATCTCTAACCCCCTCTCGATTCTCGATCAGATCCCTTCTAAGAAGCGAAAGAGAGAGAGAGAGAGAGAGAGCGGCCATGCTTCATAGACAGTTCGATGGAGCTTCTTCCCTCTTCTTCGGCATCGGCTTCATGCCTTCTCAGGCCACCCAGGCCCCCGATCCCTCCTCCTTCTCCCCCGACAAGGTACCCATCGCCTCTCTCTCTCTCTGTAGAGATCGCAATCTTGATGTCTCGACCTCTGAATCCTTGTTCTCGATCGTGCTCTCAATCTCAGATTCGCGGGGCTCAGGGCGCCGTCCCGCTGACCGTGAAGCAGATCGCCGAAGCCTACTACGCCGGCGATGACAAGTCCATCCTTACCGTCAATAGCACTGAAGTCACCAACATTAACAATCCCTCCTCCTCCACCCTCCCCTCCCTTCTTCTTGGAAATCCCCGATCCCAATCCTAATTTCTTTTCTTGCTCTTGGTTTTGGTTAGGCGACTACTACAGGCCAGGCTATTGGGTCTGATCTTGAATAAGGTGGAGAGTGTCGCTGACATCTCCTTCACCCTTGATGATGGCACGGGCCGGATCGACATCAATAGATGGTGAGAAAATATATAAAAAAATATTTTTATATATATTTTTTTTAAAAAAAAAATTTATAACGACGCTTTAAAGTGTCGCTAAAAATAACCTTTAGCGACGCTTTTCAAACGCGTCAGCAATTTTTTTCCACCCCGACATAGCCGACGCTTTGAAAAGCGTTGGGAAGAAAATTACCGATGCTTATAAGCTCGGTAAAAGCCTTAAAAAGCATCTCCAAAGCCTCTTTTTCTTGTAGTGGGTTGGGCTAGTAGGTGGATGGTTATTCTTTTTATCATAAAATGTTGAGCCAAACAAGCTGGACGGTTGGATCCTATAACGCAATAAATCTCTATTGACATTCATGGCGTAAAAACAATCAAGTTCTTAGCAAAAAAGATCGCTCGCAGACTCAACTCTTGAAAGTGTGCCAACCAAGTTTAACACCTCCAGAATGCTACAACTAAAAGGATCATGTTTAATTGAGGTGGCCGTGCTACAACTCTCCACAACATCAACTAGTTGATTGTTGTCTTGTTCAAAGTAAAGTCTTTTGATACCCATTTGCTACCTTTTGGAGCTGTTCCTCTTGCCTCCCCTATTCTCTTTCAAGTTGGGATCATTGATGAAGTACCTGTATTATCGAGTCGGAAGCCACATTCTGTAATTTGGTGTATGCTTATGCCTATCATTATCTCCAACCTTGTCATAGCATTTTTTGATATCCCAAGTGTGACTCTAGAGCTCGGAGCCTAAGATCGCCTCCCGCTGGCTATTAGTCCATGTACAATTCATCAAGTCAAATCAATGTCCAAGCCCTTTCTCCTTGTATTTTGCTTAATTTGGATTTCTCTGCATGATATTAGAAATATCCAATAGTATAAACAATATAGCAAAATATATAAATCAAAAGATATTTATATATATGACTTAATTTTAATTCTCTTCGAGTTTGCTCTCTATAATCCTAACCTAATCCGGTTTCTTTATCCACTAAAACTTTCCAACTTTGCCACTCCTTCACATTAACCCAATGATTTTTCAATTGGATTTTATCATAGTTTTTCTTAGCCTCTTCATTAAACCTTTTCACCACCAATTTCCATCCATCCTTTGTCAAATGGGTACCAGGTCTGTATCCTGCCCTTACAAGTTTCTTGCAATGCTTAAAAAAATGGCATGATTTTTACTATCCTAGATTGTTTTCTTTCTAACCTCTTCTGCTCCTTACTATCGTCAATAGCTTTGCCTTTACCTTTTGTTGTCTTAGAACTTTATCCCTTCATTTCAAGTCTAATAAAATATTTCAAAATTCAACATCAATATAAAATATTGCAAATTTAACAGATGCATTCATATTCTACGTATGCATATAATGCCACTCATCTTTATGCAAGTCTGTCACCATTCATCCACAGAGCATTACCACATTTACAATAAAAAATATATCGCATAATTGATAAAAATAGTTCAACAATTTTATTGCGTAACGAAAATGTAGAACAATACAAACAATATTATTTTTTGCTATCAAATTAATCATGCTGTTACACAGAAGTCCTGCTGCATACTGAAAATACTTTGCAGTCCCTGAAATTCTAAGATGATAGGCCTTGACAATGTTCAGAGAATCAGAATTACTAAAATTAGCAGTTCAGCCTGTGGAAAACTGAAGCGAGGTCCCTGAGATGAACCAGAAACAGCAGAAGGGTCCCCGAAAACCCATTAGGTGACCTCAAAAACAGAATTCAATAATTTATTTTGGCAGTTTGGCTTCCAGAAGCTCAAAATCTGATGTTGGTTCCAATAAATCTAATCTAGATTTTAGTTCTGTCATAATTCAGAACCACTTCTTCTATACTAACAGGCTATGGGGAAAGCCCCCCCCCCCCTCCAAATGGTAAAGGAGGCAATAGAGCAACCCATCCTTCATTTCAAAATCACGGATTTACATCAGAGATAGCAGAACGGAGGGATTTATCTGAGTTACAGCACCGAGAAAAATGAAAACGAAACACCGATTAGGCTGTGACAAGGTATATAGCGCATAAGAGAAGAGAGAACTATGTTTAGATATCTGAATTGGAGCAAGAAATAAGCATCAACCTCATCATCCACCCATAGAAGACAGCCAAGAAGCAATGAGCGTCCTTTTGGCTTCAGTGCCATGGAGCCTGTCACGTTTCCTTAACTCCTAGGGCCTCTCATGAGGCAGGGTCACATGGATCCTCTTCGACAGCGAAGGAATCGACGTCCTTGGAAGATGCGGCATCCAAGGAGAGCAGTGGCAGCTCTGCGAGCCGGGGAAGACTGGGCGCATGTAACCCGAGGGAGGCGGCGGTATAGGTGGGAGAGCCAAACTATTTCAGAAGACGAGATTGCTCACTTGCGGCAGTAGTTCTCGGAGGAAGAGTATGAAGGTGTTGGTGAACGGTGGGTGACGTCTCTCGTTGGGAAGTTCCTAATATCGGTTCGTAGTTGGAATTTACTCAGCGAGAACTGAAGATGAGATGGGAGATCAATAAGGAATTCAAGATCATTCCTCTCTCTGGTGGCCATCATTTGTTCCAACTTGCTTTAACTGAGGATCGGGATTGGGTGATGTTACACAGCCCTTACGTGGTGGCAGGCCAGGTCTCGGCGCTCGAGCGGTGGAGACCAAAGTTTCGATCTATGAAAATCTTCCGTTACTTTGCTTCCTCGGCGGCAGGATTCGACACAAAGAAACGATGGGGAGGAGGATAATCTGACTTGGGAGAAGGGGAAGAGGCCGTATGGGCCATGGATGGTGGCTACCAGGGTTCCTGTTGATCACGAGTTCACGAGGGGAGGAGGAAGGCGGCGGCTCATCCCGGTTCGGCACAACATGGTGGTCCAATCCTTCGACCCGGTTCGGTGTCGCCACCGCATGGCAGCTCAAAGTTTGCGAACTCGTCCCGATTCATCTGTGATATGAAGGAGTCAAACCGGGTGAAGACATCTGATGATTGGCAATCAGTTAGGGCTAAGATCAGAGGGAAGAAGACAAACGCCCCCACCCCAACCGGCACTGAAGAGGTTTGTAATGCTCTTGGCTAGATGAACTTGGATAACGACGAACAAACTCGCAGGGTGGGGATTAGCTGCTGGGGTTCTAACAGCTAGTTTGTTCCGGCGAATGCTTTGAGAATCGTGCGAGAACGGTCATGGCTAAGGAACCTAAACCAGGGAAGACGGTGGGCGATGCTGCTGCAGGGGGGTGCTGGGGTCCGTCGGCAAGGAGGGAGGTGGCGAGCGGTCGGGCCAGGCTTGGGGGATGGGCCACGCATCCCATCTCGGAGACGAAGGTGGAGAAGCTCTGGCGCCTCTTCTCGGCAGTCTCGAGCTGCCGGAGGAGCCAATTGAGGCTTCGTGGGGGAAATGTGACTCTTATCAGTGCTCCATGGCCGTCTCCTAAAGACCACTAATGGCGCCATAATTAAGTGTCGCAGGTCGAACAAGCTTCTCAAGAGACCACCAGTCTATTATCCCCGTGGGAATGGCAATAATGCCAAATTTTCGATCACGGACAAAATGTGGAACGAGTCTTGCAACAACGACCGACGACACCACACTCGAGTGCCATAGGTTAAGATGAGCCTCCCAAGAGGCCCCTAGCCTACTACTGTCCAAGAGTTGATGAAAAACCTAGTTGAAACTAGGCTTGGATCAGAGGAAGCACGCCTGGCCTGATCAATCGGGTACTTGCTAATGAAAATATCCAATTGATTGAAGACCTAGAGGGCCAAACAATCCGCCTTTTCCAAAAAGGAGAATCAGGCACTAGAATAAAAAGCCAAGCTCTGAAGAAATAATCGAAGACCTGGAGTACCAAATGACCCACATTTTTAGGAAAGGGAAACCAGACATTTTGACCAAAAAAAAAAAAACCAGCCACTAGGATAAAGAGACGAGCTTCGAACAAATAATCGAAGATCCAAAGGGCCAAACAACCCACCTTTTTAGAAAAGGGGAACGAGGCACCGAGATAAAGAGCCAAATCCTAAACAAATGACCGAAGATCCAGAAGGCCAAATAATTAACCTACCTTTTCAAAAAAGAGGAACCAGGTGCAGGATGACAAACAAAGCTCCGACTAAACAATCAAGATTAGGAGCGCTGGATAACTTGCCTCTTCAGGTAGAGTAATAAGACACCAAGATCGGAAGCTGACCTACAAAGCAATATTGGAGTAGGCACAACCCACCAACCTAAAGCTGACAATGAGTAGGGGGCAAGGTTCCTAGCTAACTATCAAGACGCCTCTTGGAATCTATTCATAAGTCCTTGACCTCATCAAGTTTGAGCAAGGACTCGAGAGAAGTTCGACCTCCGATCTTTGACCTGCATGTCTACACTCAAAGGACCTAAGTCTACGACCTCGGCAAAGCGATGCTGAGAATAGTGGGTCAGGCGTCAACTTCTCGTAGGGAACTCTTGCCTTGACCTTAGACATATTAGCCCAAATAAATGACGTGCTACCAAGGCCGTCTGATCAAATCTCAACCAGCTTAGGCATACAAAAATGAGCCATGAAACTTAGTGCCACGATCATGGAAAACAAACAAAAGGTATATAAACAAAAAATATTTTCATTGATAATTAAAAATTACAGGGCAGAAGCAGCTCAGTAACCAAGCAACACAAGCATGGAGAGATCCATCTCTGCTAGATCCTATGGAGTCGATGACCACGAAGAAGGTCAAACTTGCCGAGGATAGATGATACCCATAAGGTCACTAGGCTTAGGAAGCCATCCTCCGTCTCACACTATGCCTTAGTAATGGTGCCAAGAAGTGAAAGAACATGACATCCACCAAGCTCTATTGCTCGGAACTTGGTGGGGGACCTTGGCTGCCTGAGGAAGGTTGGCAGCAGGCGCAAGGGATCAACGATGTCTCTACCTTGCTACACCTGCATAACAGTACCCTCTTTCCATTCTGTGGCCTCGGTCTCATCTTCCTCTTGCTCCTCATCTTTGTCCTCATCTTCTTCAAGTGGGATAATGTAGCTGAGGTCGAACTTGGTGAAGCACCTCATCACCTGGTGTCGGCAATCGTAGAAGCCATGTAGGTAGTTGTTGGTGTAGGCTGAAGTAAGATCCTTCTAGGCATCCTAAGAGGCCTTGTATGCCTCTACATTTTGAAGAACCTGGTCCTTGCTAGAAGATGCTTGCTACTTGGCTGCCTGTTTCTCCTTCATAGCCTTGGCAGCCCAGAACCGTGCTGCTTCGCACTGGGTCCACAATCCCTTCTGCTCTACGTTCACGACTTTTAGCTGGGCTTCTAGCTTATCCATTCTCTTCCTCACCTTATCCCTCTCCTACGCTACCTCCTAGGCATGCTGTTGGAGCTAGCGATACTGCTCATGAATGAGCGCAGTGTGGACAATGCTCTAATGAAAAATGAGTTCTCAGCTATAAAATGGCTTAACCAAAGATCAACGGAATATGAGATGATGCTCACCTCAATAGTAGCTTAGAAATCCCTATGAAAAAAGCTCCTTGCATCCCCATCCTCTAGCCTTTTCTTGTTGACAGGGAGGAAGATCCCCCTAATTAGCTTCCGGGCCACCTTCAGACCTGTTAGAGCCGAGGCAGAAGATTTCATAGTCCACCTAGGCTGGTGGACCTCCCTCTTAGTAGCTGGGCGTGGAAGAGGTGTCGGTGCCTCAGGAGGAACAGATTGAGGAGTCGACAGGATCTCCACCTTGGGGTCCGCTTGGGGGGCTCTAGATGGAGCTCGATGGCCTAAGAAGCCAGGGTGATTGCAAGTGCACCCCGACTCGGGCGAGGGGGTAAGTCTTGTGACTTGTGCATCCTCTTAGGGAACACCGACGAGTTGCTCTAGATCGTCGCCTTGCGCTTGGGGATAGTAGCCATCCTCACTAAGGATTTGCCTACTATATCTACAGAGATAAAAATCAAGTTAAAAAAGTTAGTAACAACTTGAAGCATCAAGAAAAAGGAGAAACTCTTACCCTGAGGCTGAGTAGGGCTCACCGGGACCAAAGGTCTTCGACTCGAAGCTGCCGGAGCTGTCAGATTGCTGGGACAAAGCCGCCCAAGTTGACCGACCTATGGGGAGTTCACTCTTGAATGAAGCAGCCACGATAATCAAAAGTGATGAAGAAGACAAAAAAGAAGCCAACATACGGAGGTTCACCAGAAAGAGTGACCTATGGAAGGATGCCGAAGAAAGGAAGGAAAACAGAGCCAAAGCTTCCACCAAATGGCAAACCCCAACCGAGACAGAAAAGCACTCGCTAAATGGGGGAACTAACTCAGACTTCCACCCCTTATATAGAGCTTTGGACGACGATGATCTCATCGCCCATTCGATCATCTGTCCATCATCCGCCATGTGTAATATCGGCATTTGGTGATTCCTGGCTCCTATGGATTGATCCTCTTCAGAACTGTGAAAAGGAATGAATACGACAGTCAAATTCTGCCCTTATACATGACACTTCAAAAATAGAATCTTCATGGAAATCATGCCAGTCATTAAATGCAGTTTGCAGAAGCATATAGGTCTGATCTAGTATCTCAAATTCAGCTCAATTGGCTCAACATCAATAAGTAATTAGCTATTTCTTTTGTTGGGGCGAAAGTGATATGGTTCAAATTCACCATTTCTAAAATATTGTATGACAGGTCAATCCACCAACCGGATGATGGTGCATGTCCTGCAAAATCAACAACCAATTAAATCTCTGAACAATCAGCATGATCCGTTATAGCCTGGCGTGATCTCAACGTATCCAAAAAGAAATGTCATAACAGATCAGATCAGCAGATAAAAAAAACACTTGATAGCAACATACCTAAAAATGAATATCTTAACTACCTCGATTAGCGGATAAGAAAAGTGTTTCATTGTTCGTCCATGAATCATGCAATTCTAATTGTGCAGATTCACGCCATCTTCTCTATAAATATCAGACATGAGGGTATGATGAGAAATTTGAATGTTATATTGTTAGACTTTTATTTTTTTTATTTTTTTATTTTTTTAAAATTTTGTCTGACTTAAATATAGAAGGATTTTGACAATTTTTAATTATTCTATTTGGTGCAGAATAGCTCCAGTGCCCCACAGCACTTTTCCGTCGCAACAGAGTACGGCAACGATTTCCATCAGAACGATGCGGCAATCAAGGTTTACTGGGGCACACAGGGAGTTGAATGATCGCTTAGGCCCCGTCTATCGCTCAACTAATAATATTTGATCTCCGAAAATCATTGATCCTGACCGTCAGTACGGTCAATGGGAATAATAAACCAAAAGGATAGATCAGATCATTCGAGAAGACACCGATTCCCAACCCAACGACTCACCCATGGTTTTTCCGCAATATGGATATACTTCCATTAGCATACAATTGGGATGCGCTCCTCAAAAATGTTCTTGATCTTAGACTTAATGAGCTTGGACGGTAGATATTGCTTCCGCATATAAATTTGTATGGGGGCACTTCCGAGGTTCTGACTTTTCGGTCGGCATCTCAAGCATGGGTTCTGATCTCTTGCCTCATCCACTTTCGAGAGGGCCAAATCCTTCGATCCTTCTCTCGTCTTTCGAGTTCTTTGTGCGCCGATTTTTAAAGTTTTTGCGATTTTCGAAGCGAATCTCCAGCCAGGTATCGAAGATTCGTCTCTACTTTGATTTGTCATGTTCAAAGGGTCAAATTAGTGCTTCATTCGGGGTTCTGTGGATTATTTTCCTCAATTATTTTGCTTGTTTTGGTTAATTTTTGAAATTTCCTTTTGTTTTGGTTTGTTAGTTCTTCTCGATGCGCGGAAAGTTCTTTAGGATGGTTTCTTGGTGGGATTCCAGCAGAGTTAATTAGGAATTAGGGTTCTTTGTGGTATACATTGTTTTGATCTTTGAGGGAGCGGAATTCATTATGATTTGTTCTTCTTCGACTGCCCGAACCATTTTTTTTTTGTAGTATTTTTGGTTAGCCATGACGTTATGGATCTGATATTTCTGCTACTGTTTCAATGTTGGATAATTGATGGCTCAAATTAGGTGGAGTAGACGATTAATAGAAGAAATGGTCTTGAGACATGTTAATTTCTTGTACTTATATGGTATATTATTTTATTATTTTATTTTTGTAATTTTATTACAAGACAATGTTTTAATCATTCTTTGTCCTCTTTAATTTCAGTTGTTTGAAATTTATATGGTGGATTCAGTGAAATTTCTTTGAATTTTGATGAGGTTTTCTTTGCTATTCTTTTGTTTTTCTCTGCAATTCATGATATGCTTTCAGCTACCTTGAGGTGCAACATGCTAAAATTTGGAGTTGTTTCAGTCTTTGCTGCAGTTTGATAGTTGCAATCCTGTGGGTTCAGGACACTTTGAATCTTGATGTTTAGGGCCTGATCTGGATCTGATTTTATCTCTGAATTTATTTGGTAGAGTCTAGTTTGTTTCAACCAGATCATTGAATAGATTGCTTTAAGCTTCAGTGTTGTAGAGGACCAGAATTTGTTTGGGCTTGCAGTTGGTGGATGGAACTACTTGTCATGTCCTTGTACTATTTTATTTATTTTTATTTTTTATATCTATTGAACTGTTCCACGACGAAGTCAAAATCAGCAGCCGGATTCATTTGTGAGGTGACCGAATTTTGATTAATACATTTTCAGTTATTTAGTGTTTGAAGTGGCTATAAACATGGTGAAAGGGTTTAATAAGAATGACTGGTGTGAACATTTTGCAAGGGTTTAAAAAGAATGGTTTTGATCTTTGAATTTTTTATAAAATTGTATTACTTTAAAATGGAGTTGATGTTATAATTTAAGGGAATATGTATATAATTGTCTTACATTATGCCTAGTATGTTGAAAATTTTAGCTCTGAATTTCTCTGTGTGATATTAGCAATTGTTGGAACAATATCCATCACTTGCTGCTTCCTTGTTGATGATACCTTTCTGACAAAAAAAATGGTAGATCTACCAAATTGTTGGCTGACAATAGCTTTTCATAATCCTCCTTAAATTAAGGAATATATGATGATAGTGGCTGCTTGAATAAATAATCTAAATTGTTTAACTTGTAGTGCAGTGTTTTGAGTTTATAGCTAATGCGGATTTAAAGTCTTTGAGCTTTTGTTATGACTTGATTAGTATTTTAGCTTGACTTAGATGGATTTAATGAGTGAATATGAATGATTATCGGCTTAAAGTTAGCATCTTTTGCAAGAAATAAGAATCAATTATCTGTAGTAAAAAACATGGATTTTATTTGGTTTTCG
Organism: Phoenix dactylifera; assembly: GCF_009389715.1. Lineage (NCBI taxonomy): Eukaryota > Viridiplantae > Streptophyta > Magnoliopsida > Arecales > Arecaceae > Phoenix > Phoenix dactylifera. Next base: position 529,237 of record NW_024067682.1, read on the forward strand.
ATGCATGATGTGAATTTGATATATGTCTGAGATCCTTAGCTTCATGTACATCAAAAAAAGATATTCGAAGGATTGAATTCGAAATTTAAATTTCAGCAAGACAAGATGACTACAGGATTCAACAGTTTTAGTAGTTTAGAAAAATCAAAAAGTATTAGAAAAATAAATTACAGGATCTCAATGTTAGAGCCATTTGATAATTTTTTGTGTGGTCACCAACTCAGGCCATTATGTTATCTAATATAAAAGTGTCATAAAAATTTGTCGAAGAGGTAGGGCATCATGTAATATTTGACGGAAATATAATGCATGATAGCAATATTTGAAAGTTAAAATGTAGGATGTGTGAGACCTATGTCAAGAAAAAAATATTTTTAGTCTAATTCTCATAGAACCTAATCTTGCAATGTTTCCAAATATTTGTAAAACTTGAAAACTTCAACTTTTCATTAAAGAAGTTCCTTTCTGATTTGTAATGCATGGATTTAGGTTCCAACTGCATGCATGGCATGGCAGGATATGTACTATGTTAGTGCTTTAGCAACATTCAATGCTAGGCATGGTATATATTGTGCTAGTGCCAGGCTGGTACACCATTAAGTCATGATACTTCGATTATTGTTCTAAAGAAAGTAAGAAATGATAAAAATTGCAGAAACAGATGACACTGGCTAACTAGTTTTTGGCTAGAGATTTGAAACAAACCCTAGTTTTGGATCTGTTCTGGCTAAAACTAACTGTTTGATTTGGTTTGGAGTTTTGGACAAAATTTTAAAATTAAAGAGATGCATGTGATTAACTTCTTATGAGGAGTAAGTTAAAATTGAATTCAACCAAACTCTGAACTAAGGAAGCCTCTTGTTTTACTGTTTCCATGTTTTTCCCTTGATTCAGATGCACTTCATGTTGTATGAGGAAATGGTAGATTTAGAGTGAACTTGAATAGCATCTGGTTATTTCTGTAAGGAAAAAATGCTTTGTAAGCTTTCTCATGAGAGTTGTACTTTTAGTCACTGATTGAAGTTTAACAGTATTCACTCCATCCCTTTGCAGGTCTAACTGATAAGAAAGCAAAGCGTTGTTTGTCTGTTCTCTTCAACTAGCAACAGTCAAGAGTTCATGTCTGGTCTCGACGTCCAGCTCCCCGCTGCATTTGGTATTTTAACAGATGACACTTGATTATAAGTGTGGATCTTTCTGTGACACGCTGTTGATCTTTTGGGTGTGGATCCATTTGCTGAAGCAAATGCTGAGGACTCTGGTGCTGGTGCAAAGGAGTATGTCCATGTGCGCATACAGCAGTGGAATGGCAGGAAGAGTCTGACCACTGTGCAGGGATTGAAAAAAGAGTTCAGCTATAACAAGATTTTGAAGGATCTCAAGAAGGAGTTCTGCTGCAATGGTACTGTTGTCCTGGACCCTGAGCTGGGCCAGGTACTATTTTGTTATATGTAGTCGACTGCTATGATATGTGAGTATTTATCTTGTATATGCATCCGTGAGCTTGTGAATGGATAAACTTGTGAATTTTTTCTCGTCATTTATAGGTTATTCAACTTCAAGGTGATCAGCGGAAGAATGTTGCTACTTTTCTTGTTCAGGTACAACAACTTGCTACTAAGGTTTCTTGGTTAGAGTTGATCTGTGTTGGTGAGATTAGAAAAAAAAAGGAGCCCCTTGTGCATGAACTTGTAGCCTATAGTACCAATATGGAGATTGTACTTAAAAAGTTGGCCTTTACTTTTTCCTTATCATGTTGAGGGCCTGCTTGAATGCCCAAGAACCATATTCCTGTGTGAAAAATGAGATTTGGAGGTGAAAGAAAAGTTTCGGGGATTGGTTTTAACACTTAATCTAACATGGCACAATTTTCTATTCTGTGCGCACAGTTTACCGTTCCTTGCGCATAGATATAGTTTTTATGCACACAGTTATGTTAAGCTATCTGATTTTGGTAGAATGTTTCGAATCAGTTACAACGGCGTGATAAACACTTAATATCGGTTGTTCTTGTGAGCCAAGACTTACTCTAGCATGGCGCATATGTTAGAAGTATGCCCTAGAAGCCAATTTGGCTGACGCATTATTTTATTCTGAAACATAAATTTGTACTTGACCTAATTAAGTTGCGCATTCTTTTCATTCATGTTCTTATGTGTCAATGAATCGTCCAAGGAATTAATAAGATGATGACGCATATTCTCAAGAGTTGAGAATTTGAGGCATGTGGCATTGGTGATTAATTCCTGAATTGCTTTTGGTCGATGGATCATCACGAGGACGGTGATTGATCCGATCAGTGCACACATCACTTTCCTTACGGATGGACGAGATTCGAGTCCATAGTGTAGGGACACTGAAGTGATAGTGCAGGTGCTTGTTAGAGAACAAGGGTACTGAGCGTGACCAAGATAAGAAGTCACTTGGATGTCTATCCACTCGTCAGTGACTTGCTTGATGTTGCGGTAGTGTGACTGGTCCTTTGACCTGTGATGCTTCGGCTGCTCACAGTGAGGTTATTGTAGTTTGACTGCACACATACATGGTCTCTAGCTATATGGGTCTATGCAGTGTAGATTGGCTGCAGTAGGTTCACTGTAGGAGTAGGGTATGCACCTATAAGGAATCTATCGACCTTGATAGATAAGGAGAGATCCTATGTGATTTATAAGACTGAGTTCGTAAGACCTCGGCCGGGGCATATTGTACAGTGGAGAAAGAGTTTTCCACTCTCGAGCTTAAGTCGAATAAATCTTGACATATGACGGACGATGGAGTTTGACGAGTTGTCCATGACCTCCGTCCTGTAGGGATCCACGATAGTAAGACTGTATCATATGATAACTGCATCTAGAGGTTCATCATTCCATTCTACTGGATAGCCACTACATGCTGCTAGGTGTTACTGGTGGATGGTGAGACTCACAAGGATTATCTCGATGATCGATAAACCCTAATGAGTAGAGTTGGAATCGTTCCGACCCATTGAAAGGAGTTTTCAATGACATTGTGATAGAGATCACAATATATCTCATTACCAGTCAGAATAGAACCTATAGGGTCACACACACTAGAAGTATTGACCGATCCGATGGTTGAAAAGTGATTATGAATCACGAGTAATCAATTCGATTGATAATAAATTGAAGAAGGAACAATAGGAATTAATTAATTGGACTTAAACACGAAATCTACTTGGAGTAGGATTTCTGGAGTCCTAATTGGATTAGGACTGGGAGTCCTACTTGGAGTAGGACTGGGATTCCTTCTTGGAGTAGGATCCTATAATCCTAATTAGATTAGGATTTTGAATTTAATTTGGATTCCTACTTAGAATAGGATTCCTAGAAGTCCTAATTGGATTAGGACTTCGGATTCAAATTAGAGTCCTAATTGGATTAGGACTAAAATTGAATAAATCCTAATTTGATTAGGATTTCTTAAGTCCTAATTAATTATTAATCTAATGAATTAACAAGACTCCTAATTGGATTAGGATTGAAGAGTTCAATTGAGTCAAAATTGATTTAAGTTCTAATTGGATTAGGACTTACCTAGATTAGACCCAAAATTAGTTTACCCTTGGACTAAGCCTAATTAGATTAGGGCTTAGCCACATTAGGGCATCCCAATCCTCCTTAGAGGAGTATTAGGGCTAACCAAGAGGGAGGGGCTTGCGCCCCTCCCCTTTTTCCTCCTTGGTGCGGCAAAGAAAAGAGGGGCCGACGCCCCTCTTGGAAATAAGTAAAGGGCTCCTAACTTGTAGGAGCCCTTCATGCCTTTAAAAGGAGAAGTGGGCGGCACCCTAGGGCATTCAATTGAAGCCCTCTCCCTCTCCAATTCGTGGCCACCCTTTCTCCCCTTGTTTTTCAGCCGCAAGCAAGGTGAGAAGAAAAGAAAGCTTGGCGGCCATCTTCTTCCCTCCTCCTTGGTTCCAACGCAGGGAAAAGGAAGTAGGCTGCAGGGGCTTTGATTCTTCTTCAAACTTCATCCTTCTTCTTCCTCCTCCCAAGCACAATCAAGGGTTGATTCAAAGGGAGGACATCAGCCATCCAAAGTTGTCTCTGCGAGGGAGCTAGCACCCCGGGGAGACAAGGAAGCTTTGATCGGATCTCTACTTCGTGTGGATACCTGTAGAGGCCGGACGCGTGAACGGCTTCAAGCGAACCATCCTCCTAAACCACGAAATTCAGTTTGCGGTGATCATCTACCCGCACAAGGTGAAGATCTAATCTTCATAATAGTTTTAAAAGTTTTAATTCTAATCTATCTACGAACGGTTTTAAACAACGTTCATATGATGAACGATTGATCCTGCGCATACCTCTTCCGCTGCCATCTGAATTTTTTTTAAATTTTCTGCGGCATGGGCGGGTTCCCAACAGCATAGTCGATTAAGCTCGAAACACACACTTAATTAACTAATGTACATACTTAATTAATTTCGAAATACAGTTTTTTTGTTCTGTGCACACATGTATGATTTCTTTGCACAGTTAAGTTAAGCAATCTGATTTTTGTAGAATGTTTCGAATCAATTACAGTGACGTGGTAGACATATAATATAGATTGTTCTTGTGAGCCAAGTTTTACCTTAGCATAGCGCATAGTTGATTAAACTTGAAACACACTTAATTAACGATGGCACATACTTAATTAACTCCGAAATATAGTTTTCTGTTCTGTGCACACAGTTTACTGTTTCCTGCACATAGGTATGGTTTCTCTGCACACAGTTAAGTTAACCATGCTATATTACCTGTATAATAAGCTTACTAACCTAACTGTCACTCACTCATTATTTTTCTTTTTTCTTCTTTTCTTTCTTTTTCTTTTCTTCTCTTCTTTTTCTTTCCTTCTTTTCTTTTTCTTTTCTTTTTATTCTTTTTCTTTCCTTTTCTTCCTTTTTTTCTTTTCTTTTCTTGATATTGATAGATACAGTGGAAGAAAGACACAAAAAAAAAGAAGAAAAAGAAAAGAAAAAGAAGAAAAAAGAAAGAAAAAGAAGAGAAGGAAAGAAAAAGAAGAAAAGAAAAAAAAGAAAAAGGAAAGGAAAAAAAGAAGAAAAAGGAAAGAAAAAGAAGAAAAAAGAAAGAAAAAGAAGAAAAGGAAAGAAAAAGAAGAGAAGGAAAGAAAAAGAAGAAAGAAAAAAAGAAGAAAAAGGAAAGAAAAAAAAGACAGTTAAGTATTCTTTGTACACAATTAAGTCTTTCCTGCACACAGACTTAATTGTGTCCAGAGAATACTTAACTGCGTACAGATAGCACTTAACTGTGTGCATCACACAGTTAAGTATTCTCTGTACATAATTAAATCTTCTTTGCACACAGTTAAGTGTTCTCTAAATCACACAGTTAAGTATGTGCAGAGAAGATTTAATTGTGCGCAGAGAAGATTTAACTGTATGTATTACACAGTTAGGTGTTCTCAGGGGCGGCCCAATGCATTTGGGGGCCTAAGGCGAACTTACTAAGAGAGGCCTTTTTAAAAATAAAAATAATAAAAATAATAAAATTTTAATAAGTGCAAAATACTTTAAAAATTTATTTAAAAATAATCCGTCTAGCTTTTTGTGATGCAAAATTTTTCATACCCACAACCATATTTTCTATTAGACATTTTAATTTATAAATAATATTATCAGACTAAGCAATTAAAAAACACCACAAACAAATCAAAATATAAAAAAAAGTTAAAAATGATAAAACTTGATTGTGTCAAGAAAAACAAACTCGGTTCCCGACAAGTAGTGCCGAACTTACTTGTGTCGAGAAGAGGCGGAATAGTGCCGAACTCGACGGCGAGAAGACGCCGAATAGTGCCGAACCGCCGAAGTCACAACCAATCTACAATTGGACCAAAAAATAATCAATTCTAGTGTCTCTTACTTGACTAAATAAAAATTAATTAGACCAAAAAATTAATTAATAAACTAACTCACCTGGCTCACTGCTTGGGATCAGTGGGAACTGGGAATTGGGAACTTGGGAAGTGGGATGCTAACCGAGGAGTGGAGCCGTGGAGCGGTGGAGGACCCCGATGATGGTGGACTTTGGAGCGGACTCAGCGGAGCTGAGCTGCCGAGGAGGCCGAAGCGGCGGAGCCCAGAGGTCGGAGGAGCCGAGGACGGCGAGGAGAGCTGGAGAGGACTCCTCTCAGAGCCTTAGAGGAGATCCGGCTGGCGGTCCAAGAGCTCGGAGGTTGGAGGACGGGAGGAGCCGAGGACGGCGACGTCGGCGAGGAGAGCTGGAGAGGAGATCCGGACTCCGGAGCAAAGGCGGTCCAAGAGCTGGAGAGGAGATCCGGACTCCGGAGCAGAGGCAGTCCAAGAGCTGGAGAGGAGATCCGGCCGGCGGTCCAAGAGCTGGAGAGGAGATCCGACCGGCGGCTCGCCACTCGCGACTCGCGACTCGCCGGGTTCTTGCCTTCTTGCAGCCGGAGGAGGATCGAGGACGACGAGGAGAGATGGAGCGGTGGAGCCTGGAGACTGGAGAGGACTCCGGAGCAGGGGCTTAAAACCATTCTTTTGCGCTCTGCAAGCCAAGCTGTCGAGCTGCCGAGTCTGCCGAGAGCCGGAGAAGGTTCAGCAATTAAAAAGAAAGCACCGGCAGCGGCATGCGGCAGAGAAGGGGGGAGCCGGGGAGGAAATGCCCATTGGTCGTTGCTTGTCGACGTTGTCGTAGCCGGTAGCCGTTGCCCAGGACCTAGGCGCCTAGCCTGTGACCCTGTCTATCGTCAGGGAGACGCCGAAGGGCCGAAGGAGACGCGCTGTAGCGGCGTACGGGCGTAGCTTGGTAGCCGTCACCCACTCCCCATTTGCCAGTGCCTAGCTATCAGCTAGCTTTCCCATCTGTGCTGCACTGGTGGTGGGGGCCTCGCATATTAAGCAAAAAAAAAAAACCGAGCCATGCGGGGGCCTTCCGTGGGCCGGGGGCCTTAGGCGACCGCCTCGGTCGCCTAAGGCTCAAGCCGGCACTGGGTGTTCTCTATATACAATTAAATCTTCTCTGCACACACTTAAATCTTCTCTGCACATAGTTAAGTGTTCTCTGCATCACACAATTAAGTGTGTGTAGAAAAGATTTTAAGATTTAATTGTGTACAGAGGACATCTAACTGTGTGCATCACACAGTTAAGTCAAATATTCTCTGTACACAATTAAGTTTTCTCTGCACACACACTTAAGTTTTCTCTTCACATAGTTAACTGTTCTATGCATCACACAGTTAAGTATTATTTTTCTTTCCTTTTTTTTTTCTTTTTTTTTCTTTTTTTTCCTTTTCTTCTTTTTCTTTCCTTTTTTTTCTTTTTCTTTCTTTCTCTTCTTTTTCTTTCTTTTTCTTTTTCTTTCCTTCTCTGCACATAATTAAGTATTCTCTGCATCACACAGTTAAATGTGTGCAGAGAAGACTTAATTGTATACAGAGAATACTTAAATGTGTGCATCATACTGTTAAGTGTTCTCTGTACACAATTAAGTCTTCTCTGCACACACTTAAATCTTCCTTTTCTTTCTTTTTTTTAATTTTTTTCTTTTTATTATTTTCTCCTCTCGTGAGGCCGGCGGCGCCAAAAGGGGCCGTGCCATGGCGGCAGTGGGAGGGGGCCCGGCCGTGGCCACTTTATTTATTTATTTATTTATTATTTTATTACAATATATTATATATATATATTTATTTATTCGTTCATTCACATATATATATGTATTTATTTATTTATTTATTTTTCTTTTCTTTCTTTTCTTTTCTTTTTTTTCTTTTTTTATTTTCTTCTTTTTCTTTTCTTTTCTTCTTTTCTTTTTCCTTTTCTTCTTTTTTTTCTTTTCTTCTATTTTCTCCTCCCGTGTGGCCAGTGGTGCCAAAGGGGGCTGGGTCGTGGCGGCCACAGGAGGGGGCCCAGCCGCGGCAGCTTTATTTATTTATAATTATGTTATTTCATTAAAATATATTATTTATTTATTTATTCGTTCATATATATATATTGATGCATTTATTAATTTATTAATTTTTCTTTTATTTCTTTTTTATTTCTTTTCTTTTTTTCTTCTTTTCTTTTTTCTTTTCTTTTCTTCTTTTTCTTTCCTTTTCTTCTTTTTTTTTCTTTTTTTTTCTTCTCTTCTTCCCTTCTTCTTCTTTCTTCTTTCTTCTCCTGCGAACCGGCGGCGCCGGAAGGGGGCTGGGCTGCGGTGGCCGCAGGAGGGGGCCGCGGGAGGGGGCGGGGCCGCCGGTGGCGGTAGCCGCGGTTGGCCAGCGGAGAACACCTCTCCTCCCACGAGGCCGGTGGCTTCGGAAAGGGGCCGGGCCGTGGCAGACACGGGAGGAGGGCGGGCTGCGGCCGGCGATGGCTGCAGGAGGGGGCTCGTGAGGGGGCAGGGGCAGGGGCAATCCTGGCGGCGCGGCCGCAGAAGAGGGCTCGGGAGGTGGTAGGGCTGCGGGATGGGGCTCGGGAGGGGGCAGGGCCGCGGGAAGGGGCTCGGGAGGAGGCGAACCGGGGCTGGCAGCAGCTGCAGGAGGAAGCTCGGGCGGGGACGGGCCGTGGTCGGCGGCGACGCCTTTTTCTTCTTCCCCTTTGGGAATGGGAGATGAGGAGGGCAGGGGCATTTTCGGCCTTTTAAAAAAAAATAAAAGGGGCTCAAGGATCAGAAATTAAACTTGGTAAAGATATTGGACTGAAAATTTCAAGACCAGTCAACCGGAACTTTTTATTATAGCACGGTCTTTTGGAGGGTGGGGAATTAATTACCCTAATATTAAAAGACAAATAATGTTAGGTATATGAATCAGTAGGAATTCTCCAACTGTTGCTCTTCCCAGGGTACATGAACGGCAAAACTTCTTCAATTGTAACTTCTTTTGAATTCCAGCAAAAAGATCACTTTTCCACATGCCAACTTGGACTATTAAGAAAATATTTTTTTCTGAGGCATCATTGGTTGGACTCCTGCTAGGGCTGTTAATGAGCCGAGCTGCTCGGGCTCGGCTCGATAAAAGCCCGGCTCGGGCTCGGCTCGTTAGTCAAACGAGCCCGAGCCCAATATGAGGCTCGTTTACATCCGAGCCCGAGCCCGAGCAGCTCACGAGCCCAAACAAGCTTGGACCTTTCGCTATTTGCTGAATGCTAATTGCTAAACAAGGAAACAACTCCCATTCTCTCATGACCCACGGCCCACGGGCCCACCCAGCCAGCCCCCTTTCGAGTGTGACTCCCGAGTCCCGACTCCCATGGCCAATAGCCAAATCCCATTTTCTCCAGCCCCCAGGCCCCCCACCGTCGACCTAAATGCTCATGCCGTAATCTCCCTTAGACCTCAGTCCCTCTCGAGTCTCGGCCTCTCCCACTCCCAGGCTCCCAGCCCTCCCCCGACTTGCTACGGCTGCCCTAGTTCCTGGATCCGGCGTCCGGCGATCCCCTTCCGGCCTTCCCCGACTTCCTGAAGCCCCAGCTCCGCCGCGCTCCGCCTTCCTTTGCCCGCACGCCGCGCCGCCGGCTGTGAATCCCGACTCCACAGACAGCAGTCACAGGCTCACAGCACCACCGAAACCTCCCCTCCAAACCCTTCAAGGCTTCAAACCCCCCTTCACCCCTACCTCCCTCCAAACCCCTCTCACCCTCCAAACCCCTCCGCCTCCGGCCCTCCCTCTCCTTCGAACCCCTCACCCCTTCCATCATCTAGATCTCGACGAGACGACGACTCGACCCCTCGACTTGCTCCTCCCTGATCTTTTCCGACTCCGACTTGCTGAGTTGCTGCGGTGCTGACCCCCGACCGGCGACCGGCCGACCCCGACTTGCTGGTAAGTTTCCTCTTCTTTCCTCACCGTCCATCATCTCTTTGCTCGGTTGCTCCTCAGTTCTCAGTCCGCGGCCGAGCCTCCGGCGCCCGCAGCGCCTGCGGTCGACCCGCGGCCGAGCCTCCGGCACCCGTAGCGCCTGCGGTCGACCCGCGGCCGACGTCCGTGCCGGTGGTGCTCGCGGCCGCCCCCTTCTTTCTTCTCTTCTTTCTTTTTTTCTTTATTTCCTTCGTTCTTCTCTCCTCCCGTCCTCCGACGAATGATAGGGATGGGGCGCCGGCCGCCGGGGCAGGCTTGGGCTCGGGCAAACGAGCCTCACGAGCTCGAGCCCGAGCCGGAGCTGTGCCAGGCGAGCCCGAGCCCGAGCCCAGTACAGGGCTCGATACCGAGCCCGAGCCTGAGCCCGAGCCCAGACTTTTATAGAACGAGCCGAGCCGAGCCTGCTGTGGCTCGGGCTCGGCTCGGCTCGTTGACAGCCCTAACTCCTGCTTCTTGCGGAGTTCAGTTCTGACTTTTAGCCAAAAAAAAAAAAAAGGTTCAGTTCTGATATCGAAGGCTTTCATTGTAACTTTTTGCTTGAAGATTGTGCCTCGTTTAGTTTCCACAATGAAATGATTGTGATAGGCATTGCCTATCTTCTTGTGTGGAAAAAGAAGGAAAAAAAATGTTGCCGAACACGCGAAGATGGTTCTTGGCAAGCTAGTTTTCAGTCAAGATTTTCTGCACGTTGCTATAGGTTTGAGTTGAATCTTTGGATGACATCTCGCATAGATTTCAAAGCATTCCGTATAGATCTCGATCACTCGATGTAGAAACAGTGGAGAGATGAATCCGACTTTTGCAGGGGAGAGACCAACGCCTGTCGGTTGCCGTACATGACAAAAATTCTTGTTATAAGTGAAGGACAATCTTGTTGGCCCCACAAGCTCCAATGGCGAGATCTGGGTAGGACAGGGTTCACGGAATAATTTGTTTTTTCAACTTTAGCATCCAGAGTTGTTACTGTCTCTTCCAAGAAGATCATAGCTACTGTCGCGCCCCGTACTCATCACCCGGATCCGGCACGTGACCGGCCGCACGAGCCCTAGAGCAGTGCCCTAAAGATTATGCAAGGACTAAGATAAACAACAATTCAATAAATCCACAACTAATTAATTAATTCAAATTGACAAATACGACATGTCCAAATAAACAATCGATTCAATTACAAGATTTTCAAATGTTCATCAATAAAAGATAAGCTGCTTTTAACCATCTAGCAGTTTGATTCCAGATCGAGCTCACTTCTTGTCTCACCCGACAGTTTCTACGAATCCAATGCCTATGAAAAAAATGTAAGTGTAGTATGAGCTTTTCCAGCCCAGTAAGAATCCCAACAGCCATACACAGTAATAATAATAAAGTAATCAAAGCATCAAATAAATGTCATTTCATCTTTTCAAAGGCTCAACAAATAACAAATATATATAACCATTTCATATACATAAATCCTTTTTCACATTATGAGATCCATTCACGTAATACTCTGATTCTCAAGTTTTCAGACTTTTTCACTTCTGGCTTTGGACTAACCAAGTTCATGTCCCAGTCCAAGACTGCATAAATCCCACGCATAAGCTCGTGGCAGCTATCCCACGCGTAAGCCCGTGGAGGCTATCATACGCATAAGCTCGTACAGGCTAACCCACGCGTAAGCCCGTGGAGGCTATCCCACGCATCAGCTCGGGCAGCTATCCTACGCATAAGCTCGTAGAGGCTATCTCATGACAAGGTTAGTCCAACCCATTCTACATGTCTAGTTTTATATGTTTAATCAAATTCCAATCACATCACATATTTTCTTAAATTCTCAAACATATGTTAATTCTTCCCAATTTAATTATTTCAATATTTTCATAACAAAATGCACATCTCATATGTGTCATACAAGCTCATAAAATTAATATCAACATACTGATAAATTATAACCAACGATAAATTCCATACATGCATAAATAGAGGTGCTCAGTTGTAGGAATTCTTACAGAAATTGTAGACTGGCACAAGCACAGATCCGAATCACAACCTACGCGTTGGAGTGCTGAGTCCCCTGATCAAAATCTCCTGGTACCGCTGACTCTTCCCCTACAACATCAATTATATTTCACAGACTAAATTATTCAATATTTAAATATTCTAAAACATAATTCACTTCTACTATGGGGTCCATCACTAGGTCCCCAAACATCTCAATCCCTCCAAATCTAGGGCAGTCGGGGTGGCTCGACTCCCACCCTGTACCACCGGTCTTTGTCGTCGCCAGTCGTGGCTGCTGCCATGCCGGCAATGATGGCCGGTCCTGGTGAAGAGACCAAAAGAAAGGGATGATCCCTCTCTCTTCATGGTTGGGAATACATCTCCCTCCCTCAAATTCTTTTTGATCCAAGGGCAACAACCATGGTGGCTGTGCCCTCTCCTTCCCCAACCCGACAACACCGCTAGCCGAACCATCACCGGCCGTCTCTGTTGCAGTCGCCGGCGATGGTGGCCGACCAAGAGAGGGAGAGAAGAAGAAGTTTCTTCTCCTTCTTCTTCTTCTTCCCAAAAAAAAAACCGACACAGGGTCCCCTCCCCCTTCCTTCATTCATCCACGGAAAAACCACCGTGATGGTGGCTCGGCTTCCCCCACCCGACGGCAGCCATGGTGGCTAGGTCCCACCATCGTCGCCGGCCGGCGGCGAACCGACGAGAGGGAGAGAAGAAGAGGGTGGAACCACGAGAGGAAGCCCTCGGTCCACCATTCCCATCCACAACAAACCCTAGGAATCCATCTCTGACCCTCACACACACCCGACCAACCCCGCCGCCATGAATCCCGGCCAACCTGGCGGCCAGCGGTGGTGAAATTCGGAGGAGAGAAGCCGAAACAGGGGTACCCTATTTCGGACCCCTCTCCAGCGATTTCACCGGCCAAAACCCAATTTCACATAGCCCTACCCCTAGCAAAAGAAGCACAAGGGAAGAAGCCATGCTTACCTCGGTCCGACGGGGTGTTCCGGCGATCTTTCCGGCGAGAAATCGGAGGAAGCGAGTTCGGATCAAACTCCTCTCTTCTCTCGATTTGTGGATGGTCTTCACCGAAGAAAAGGAGGCTTTGGAGCTTCCCCCGCGGCCGGCCGGATCTCGGCACTCGGTCTCCTCTCCGGTGTTTGGTCCCCTCCGGCGATCAACACTAGTGCCGCCGCCGCCCCTTCACCCCTCTTCTTCCACGATCGTGCCTAGGGCACGATCGTAATAAGGGGGATGGGCCTGGTCTTTTCGGGCCGGCCCGTCCACCCTTTTCTTTTTTTTTCTGGGTCTCACATTCTCTCCTCCTGAAAAAAATTTCGTCCGCGAAATTAACGTACCTGGAATACCAAAGAGTTGAGGATGTTTGGCTTTTATTTTTTCCTCGAGCTCCCAGGTAGCCTTTCTTTCTGAGTGGTTGCTCCATTGTACCTTTACATAAGGAATGGTCCAACGTTGCAACACTTGGTCCTTTCTATCCACAATCCGTACCGGGTACTCTTCATAAGTCAGGTCCTCATGCAGACTTATAGGCTCAAAATCTACCACATGGTTTGGGTCCAGAATATATTTTCTCGGCATTGAAATATGGAATATAGTATGTACACCTGATAAAGCTGGAGGTAGAGCCAAATGGTATGCCACTTCTCCAACTCTATCCAGGATCTCGAACGGACCAACATACCTAGGGCTCAATTTGCCACGAACCCCGAACCTCATCACACCTTTAGTAGGAGATACTTTCAAGAAAACATGATCACCAACCTGAAACTCCAGTTCTCTTCTCCTATTGTCAGCATAACTCTTTTGTCTACTCTGAGCTATAAGGAGCTGCTCTCTGATCACCTGTATCTTATCCACAATTTGCTGTACTATCTCTAGACCCAATACTTTTCTTTCTCCCACATCATCCCAACAAATTGGAGATCGACATTTCCTGCCATACAATGCCTCAAAAGGAGCCATCTGAATGCTGGCCTGATAACTATTGTTGTAGTAGGCAAACTCAACCAGCGACAAATGACTATCCCATGCACCACCCAAATCCATGACACAAGCCCTTAACATATCCTCCAAGATCTGAATAGTGCGCTCCGACTGTCCATCAGTTTGTGGATGAAAAGCTGTACTGAAGTCCAGTCTTGTATCAAGAGCTTTATGAAGGCTCTTCCAAAATTGTGACACAAATCTAGTATCTCTGTCAGACACCATTGAAACTGGAATTCCGTGCAGCCTCACAATTTGCTCTATGTACATACTTGCCAATTTCTCCAGAGGAAAGCCAACTCTAAAAGGCAAGAAATGTGCTGACTTGGTCAGTCGGTCAACAATCACCCACACTGCATCATTACCCCGAGGAGTCTTAGGCAAAGCAGTCACAAAATCCATGGTGATATGTTCCCACTTCCACTGAGGAATGAGAAGAGACTGTAATGGTCCAGCAGGCCTCTGATGCTCAGCTTTCACTTGCTGACACACTAAGCACTGAGCTACATACTGAGCTATATCTCGCTTCATTCCACTCCACCAAAAATTTTCTTTCAAGTCCCGGTACATTTTAGTACCTCCTGGGTGCACTGTATAAGCTGAGTTATGGGCCTCATCAAGAATCTCTTTCTTCATTTTTGGTACTTTTGGCACACATACCCTGTTCCCGAATCTTAAAGAGCCATCTTCATGCACTCAAAATTCTGATTGCACACCTGACTCTACTATTTCTCTGATCTTCGGTAACTCTGGATCCTCTCTCTATGACATCTTGATCTTTTCAATCAGAGTAGGCTGCACTGTGAGGGTAGCCAAATGTACCTTAGGATCATGTAGCCGTATCTCAATCTCTGATCTCTCCAAATCTAATAAAATATGCTTCTGTATAGTGATTAATGCTGCCAGCCCACTTGAGGATTTTCTGCTCAAAGCATCAGCCACTACATTTGCTTTCCCTGGATGGTAACTAATAGTCAGGTCATAATCCTTCAGTAGTTCTAGCCATCTTCTTTGCCTCAAATTCAACTCTTTCTGTGTGAAGATATACTTCAAACTCTTATAGTCTGTGAAAACCTCACAGTGTTCTCCATACAAGTAATGCCTCCATATCTTCAAAGCAAAAACTACCGCTGCCAACTCCAAATCATGTGTAGGGTAATTCTGTTCATATGACTTTAACTGTCTAGAGGCATAAGCTATCACCTTCCTATTCTGCATCAGAACACACCCAAGTCCTTTACGAGATGCATCACTGTAGATGGTGAAGCCTTCTGTTCCAGATGGAATAGCTAGCACTGGGGCTGTCACCAGACGCTTTTTTAGCTTTGGAAAACTCTATTCATAGTTATCTGTCCATTCAAACTTCACTTGCTTCTGAGTCAAGCGACTTAGAGGCATGGCAATACGGGAGAATTCCTCAACAAATCTTCTATAATATCCAGCCAATCCTAGGAAGCTGCGCACTTCAGTTACATTGGTAGGTCTACTCCATCCAACTACTGCCTCTACTTTCATTGGATCAACAGAGACACCTTTCTTGGAGATTACATGCCCAAGAAAAGAAATACTATCCAACCAGAACTCACACTTTGATAGCTTAGCATATAGTTTCTTTTCTCTAAGAATTTGCAATACTACCCTTAGATGTTCTTCATGTTCTTGTGAGCTCTTTGAATACACCAAAATATCATCAATGAACACCGCTACAAACTGATCCAGATAAGGTTTAAATATCCGATTCATAAGATCCATGAAGGCAGCCGGTGCATTTGTTAAACCAAAAGGCATGACCAAAAATTCATAATGCCCGTATCTGGTCCTGAAAGCTGTCTTGGGCACATTCTCTGCCTTTATTTTCAATTGATGATAGCCAGAACGAAGATCAATCTTCGAGAAAACCTGAGCCCCTTGCAGCTAATCAAACAAGTCATCAATTCTTGGTAGTGGGTATTTATTCCGTATTGTCACCTTGTTTAATTTTCGGTAGTCTATACAGAGTCGGAGGCTACCATCTTTCTTTTTCACAAATAATACAGGAGCGCCCCAAGGAGAAACACTAGGCCTGATAAAATCCCTATCCAGTAACTCCTGTAGTTGTTCCTTCAGCTCTTTCAATTCAGCTGGAGCCATTCGATATGGACCTTTTGAAATTGGACTAGTGCCAGGAATCAAGTCGATGGAGAATTCAATCTCCCTATCAGGGGGTAATTCTGGCAATTCATCTGGAAACACATCTGAAAATTCTGCCACCATAGGGATATCCTCTAACTTGGGCTCCTCTTTCTGGGTATCTAACACAGCAGCTAAGAATCCTTCACAACCTTTTGCGAGAAGCTTCTTAGCCTGTAGAGCCGAGATTAACTTCATTTGATGAGGTGACTTGCTACCCAATAAACCAAACACTGGCTGACCAGGGATCTGAAACTTGATCGTTTTCTCAAAACAATCAACAGTAGCATGGTATGCTGCCAACCAGTCCATACCAAGGATCAAATCAAAATCATTCATCTCTAAGACTAGCAAGTTTGCATTCATTTCCCTGTCCTCAATGCCCAAAATACAATTCTTGCAAACTGAATTAACTAATATAACATCTCCACTTGGCGTTGAGACATAGAGATCAAATTCTAATGGCACAGGTGATATTTCAGTATTCTTTCTAACAAAATTGGCCGATATGAATGAGTGGGTAGCACCAGAGTCAAATAAAACATTCACATCATTAGACAATAACCTAATCATTCCTGTAAACATAGTAACAAGGCACCTAATCACAATCTTTAACCATACATGCACAAACATATATAACCTAACAAAATTTATGACATGCCAAATAAGAGAGAGTATTAGGGATGGATTTAGTACCTATCACCACTGAATTAGAAGCCCTGGCATCCTGCTCTGTGAGTGCATAGGCCCACCCTTGGATCCTAGGCCTCTGCTGCCCTCCCTCTTGCTGCTGTCCCTCCTGAGGTGCTCGGTTTACAGGAACTCTTTGAGAGGACTGTGGTGCCTGTCGCCTCTGCGGTTCTTTCCCATTAGGACAAACAATAGCCTTATGCCTTCTTGTCCACAAGAAAAACATGTCTTTCCAACTCAAGTGCAATCTCGCTTGAGATGAGGTCCCCCACATCTGTAGCATCTAATAGCACCTCGGGCTTGACCTCTGTCTCTGGTGACGACTTGATTCGGTCTCTGATCCTTCGACTTGAGGGGTCTACTATTTTGGCTCGGAGAATCAGTGGGTCGAAACCTTTTCTTCATATTCTTTTCTCTGGCAGCTTGGGCATTGTCAAGCCCTTTTTCTATCACTAGGGCTTTGTTAACTGTATCTTTATAACTAGACAGTTCAAAAGCAGCGACTTGTTGTTGAATCCATCCCCTGAGTCCATTTTCAAATTTCGTTGCTCGATCACTATCCTCTGATATCAAGATCGGAGCATATCGGGACATCTCTTCAAACTTTGCTGCATACTGGGCAACTGTCATATCACCCTGCTCCAGTCGGTCAAACTTCCTATATTTCTGGAATCGGATACCTTGGGGAAAATACTTCTCATGAAAAACCTTTTTAAATTCCTCCCAAATGAAGGGGGCATCATCCGAACCAAGCTTCCCTTTCTCCATCTCCCACCAGTCAGCTGCCTCACCCTGTAACATAAAGGTGGCAAAAAGGACTTTCTCCTCATCAGGGCACCTCAGAGCTTGAAAGACTTTCTCTATCTGTTTCAGCCAGCTCTCAACCTCCATCGGGTCAGCCGTACCTTTAAATGCTGGGGGTGCATATCTCTGAAAATCCAACAGTCTGACTCGATGCTCCGGCTGAGCTGCAGTGCCTTGGAACTGCTGCTGTTGCTGCTGCTGTTGTTGATATATTGCTTGCTGTTGCTGCAACTGTTGCTGCAAGAACTGTTGCTGTACCTCTACCATCCTCATCATGTCTGCTCTGGCAGCAGCTTGCTGTTGCACCATCATTTGCATCAACTGTGAAGCACTTATTGTCTCCTCAAGCTGAATACTTGGTCCTTCGGATGTTCCAATCTCTGGAGCTCTGATCGGTTCTTTCAATTTCAAAAATAAACCACACAATAGCACGTATCCTGTAGTATAGTGATTACGGGTGTCGGTCCACAAGGATTGAAGAATAAGTTATTTTTCTTTTAAAAATACATTAAGAAGAAGGATTTGCTAACTTGATTTAACTAAATTAATCTATGAGTACGAATTAAAATTTATCAAAGTAGATAGATCTAGGGTTTGGAATCCACCGCGTAGCATTGCATTAGGGACTGTGTTCTTAATTTTTATCTTTTCGAGAGGCATGCAAATTGGCTACAAGCCTTTTAAAATAAAAGCATAAAGAGTGTTAGGAAGATCTATCTTCGGTGTAGCATGAAGTGTCTACCTAAGTATGCTAATCTAGGATGCAGCACACTTCATCTTCCTAGGCATGAATCATCTTAGACTACTTTAGCAAACATGATTAGTAACTAGCATGCTCAAAGTTTAAATATCATAAAGGAATATTTCATTGAAAATAAGAATTTAAACAAGCACCAAAATAATAAAAAAAATAAGAACTACAATGCCTTGATACATTGCTAGGGCTTCATCCAGCCCTAGACTAGACGTTTAGCCGCGCATGGCTTCCGGACGACCTCCCATCTTCAAGTGAAAGTCTTCCCCTCTCATTCTTCCCAAAATATCACAAAATATTCTCTTTCCCCCTCCTTTCTCTTTTTTTTAAATTTCTTTTTCTCTCCCTCTCGGCTTTCTTCTTCTTTTCACCGAAACAGGGGGTCTCCCCTATTTTTCTGTTGAACCGAGCCCCCTCCTCCCCTTTTCAACCCGATGGCCACCCTCTTTATACCCATTCTCCCCCTTGATGGATCCACTGAGAGCGCGCTGGAGATGCGGAGGTGAGATCACGGGATGCCCGGACGCGGAGGAGGCTGGGATCACGGAGAGGAGTTGGGGATTCACGCTCGCACGGCTCGGCTGCGGGCTGCGTCACGGGCAGAGGAAGAGGCGGAGATGCTGGGATTTCGACTGCTAGGAGTGGATCGTTGATCTCGGAGGAGAAGACGCGGGCAGTGATGGCGAAGGGGCTGGATCTCCACTGCTGGGAAGAGTCGACCGCATGGGCACGGTGGGCACGCGGCTGATTGCAGCCAACTGGAATCACGGAGGACTGGTTGCCGGCGGATTTGGTCGCGGGATCGTCGGGAGGACGCCGCGGATGGTGGGCTGCGTGTGAGATGTTCATCGGGGGAGGAAAAAGATGAACAGTGGCTGAGTCTTTTTTTTTTATTTTTATTTATTTATTTATTTATTATGTATTATTTATTATTTTATTTTTTTCTCTAACACCGTTCACATGAACAGTATTTTTACGGACACTATTCATGTGAACAGTGTTTTCGCGGACACTGTTCATATGAACAGTGTTTTCGGCATTTTTTTAACACTGTTCATATGAACAGTGTTTTAACGGGACACTGTTCATATGAACAGTGAATCATGAATATTTAGTTATTATTATTATTATTTTGTTTTAAATTTATAAATTTTATATGAAGGCAGGTAACGAATTGGTTGGAAATTAGCTTTGGATTTGCAGTGGGTCATGATCGTTGATTTGCTTGGACTTGTTCTCGAGCCCAATGTCCTTCAAATTTAATTATTGCTAAACTGCTTCAGATCGAACTCGACCAGTCAAGACTAAAAACAAGACCATGACTTAATAAAAAGGGTTAATCAAACGTTTTCCTTAGCAAATTTAATTATAACTTTTGATCGAGTCAGGACCAAAACCAATTTAATTATAACCTCAGCTTGATTACAACTTCATCAGATTACCAAACCGAATCAGCACAATCTCCTCCTTATATGTTTTTCTGTAGTTTTCATGAAAGATCGTAACCAAAAAAAAGAAAAAGAGAAAAAAAAACATATTTCAAATTTATTTCAATGATTATTCAATTTTCTAGTAAAATATGTATTTATTAGTTTAAGAACATTGATAAGTGCTATGGAAAGATAACTAAATTATGAATTATTAAGCACTTATCACACCCCCAAACCTATATTTTGCTAGTCCTCGAGCAAAATAAAAAAAAAGCTCTAACTCACTTTCGCAGGCATCGCGATTGTATTTACCATATGCAACAAGGCTTTAAACCCCTAGGTTACCCTAGTGGACAAGTTATAGTCTCATGAGGGTTTCCAGCGAAGATACCCACAAACTTCAATGTTAAAATAAATCATTTATTGTTATGATTAATTTGTTGTGTTGTTTGTTTTATTTTATTTTTTTATTATTTTTTTTATTATTTTTTTATTATTTTATTATTCATTTTTTTTAAATCTAATTTAAGATACATAAATGATAAGAATTTCAAAGCACACATGGTTTTATTTACTAAGTCAGCCCAAATCCTATGTCAAGATGCAATTCAAGTTGAAGTCATTAAGTTTCCGTTAGGGAGTTGTAAGACTTATTTATACTGGAGTGCTCGGTGAAGTCTAGACTGTACACAAGCTAAGAGTTCGGATCTCCAAAATATTGCTAATACTAGTAGTTTCCAAGGATTGGTCGAAAGGACCTGCTCACTGATTCAAAATCATCTTATCTGCAGGATTTCGAGAGTTGTGGATATTTACTTTAGTACCTCACGGGCTTTATCTGTAATATTCCAGTTTACTCGAATTTTTACAACGACGGCTTTCACACTATTTTCTTTTTCAAGGTCAATACAGAGTTTTTTTTAATATATATATATTGTGCACTTTTACTCTTGTGGTAATTTCTCCGTGTAATGAGCAATCAGTCGACAACTCTCACACCAGTTGGCATAAGGTATCAGGCATCAAGACTCTCCTACGGACTTATGCTCGAAGTCCTCATCACAAGCTCACTTGACCTTTGACAATAGGTAGCCCTTTTCGATGTTCCTGACTAAATCCATTTTTATTGATGATTTTTTTTTTTGGATTAGATAAGTATGATTCATCAGGGTCCAAGGTTGCTACTGTACTATCAACATAATGTCGAGCCTAGACCAGTGTGTAGTGAAATTTCAAAGCATTAATTAGCTTACAACTTCCTAAGAGAGACTTAATAAAAAGAACTTAAATTTGTATTACTTCCGACTAGTCATTGGGCTTTTTAGATTTTATATACCCTGTGTGTTTATCATTCTCGCATTCATGTATAGAAATTAGGTAAAAAATACATATATATATATATATTTATTTTTTTAATTTTTTTTAATTGTAAAAATGAACACAATTTTTTAAAAGATATTTTTATTTTTTTTATTTTTTATTTCTTTTGATAAACCTGACATTATGAAGCGAAAACGAATGCAAGAGATGCAAACAAAACAAAAAATAAAAAAAATACTTAAAAATACCCCCAAACCTAAACCTAACATTGTCCTCAATGTTAAAAAAAAAATCTAAGAGAATTGTGTTGCCTCCCAACAAGCGCTAAGTTTATTATCTTTAGCCAGACACAGTGAGGTAGTTTTTGCATCTCCTTTTATGGGTTCATCTATTTTGTCTGTCATAAAACACTCAACTTTCCTCGCGGGTTGGTCATCTGCATTGAACACATTTAATTTTACCTTTATGTTCCCAAATGATATATTCATTACCCCCGTTCTACAATTTATGCACGCATTGGCTGTTGCTAAAAAGGGGCGCCCAAGGATCACGAGGATTTGTTTCTTAGGATTAGGCTCATGTTCCATATCAAGGACGATGAAATCTACTGAAAAATAGAATTTGTCTACCTTGACAAGAACATCTTCAATTATCCCACGTGGTGTTTTTACAGATCGATCAGCCAATTGAAGGGATACCGAGGTTGGTTTTAACTCACCTAACCCAATTTTCTCATAAACTGAATAAGGTAAAAGGTTGATACTTGCCCCTAGATCTAAGAGTGCTCGATCAATGAAATTATTTCCTAAGACACAGGAGATGGTGGGAGCACCAGGATCTTTGAATTTCAGAGGGGTGTTGTGTTGGAGAATAGAACTCACTTGCTCAGTTAGAAAGACCTTTCTGGGCACATGTGTCCTAGATTTTCGCTTTTGGATGCACAGGTCTTTAAGAAATTTGGCATAGGAAGGAACTTGTCTAATAGCATCAAGAGCGGAAGGTTGATCTTCACTTATTTGAAAACCTCCATCATCTCCTCTAGTGAAGTTCCCTTTTTGCCAAAGGGAGAGGGTGAATTAAGAGCTTCAGGAAATGGGGCCTTTGGGATGTGAGTTTTGGCAGAAGGTGGATTAGCTGAAGAAGAAGAAGGTTTTAGAGTTCCATTTGACACATGTCTATCCTCTTCTTCATCTTCCTTATTGTTATCTTCCCCAATCTTATTGTCTACTACACGTCCACTCCTTAGGATAGTCAAAGCATTGGCTTATTCATGATGAATTGCATTTAATTGATTTTCTTGAGCCATATATTGTCCCCTAGGATTACTTAGTGGTTGGCTTGGAAGCTTTCCTTCCTCTCGCTTGTTCAGTGCATTAGCTAGTTGCCCCATTTGGGATTCTAGCTTGGCGATGGATTGCGTGTGAGAATGCACCAATTGTGTAATGGTTTCCAAACCTTGAAGGGCGTTCAACACTTTCTCCTCAAAGGCTGTGTTTCTTTGGGGTGGAGGAGGAGTGTGTTGAAATTGATCGAGGGATGGTAGGGATGAATATTTTGTGGGGTTTGAGATTTTGAAAATTTTGGGAATAGGGTTGGGCTGTGTTCGAAGCTTGCTGCTTCCAAAAAAAATTTGGATGATTTCGCCATCTCGGGTTATATGTATTGGAAAATGGGTCAGTACCCGGTCTAGGCTATGTTTGAGCAGCATTGATGTGTTCTTGCACGAGTTCGGAGAATTGGGGCGCTGAAGGGCACTCATGAATAGGGTGGGATGGGCTAGAACAGATAGTACACACTTGTGCTTGGGAAGAGTTCATGTAATGCCCACCTATCATCAGTTGGTCAATCTTATGGGACAATGCATCTACCTTGCTAGACAGGTCCATAGAATGACTTATTTCACAAATGGTCTCTTTTCTTTGAGAACTCAGGGGTGCTTGACGAGAACAGGAAGCATGGTGGAGGGAGTTTTCATTTAGATTTTCAAATAATTGCCATGCTTCATGCTCATTTTGAAGCATGAATGTCCCCCCGCATGCAGCATCGATCATCTGACGGTTTCGTTCAGTCAATCCTGTTGGCGGAGGCCTGAGGGGCCGAGTCAACGTTGGCGGAGGCCTGGAGGGCCGAGTCAGTCCCGCCGCCTGCCAACGTGGATGCGCTGGAGAAGTAGGGTGGGTTATACCACTAAGGGGTCCCTGAACCCACTGGCGAGGCCCTGTCGGAGTCCGGAGTTGGGCGAGGCTTGGTCGGAGTCGACTCGTGGCGCTATGGGCCCCTGCGCTAGTTTAAGGAAATAAAGTTGCGCCTTCACTAACACCTGCGGATTTTGGTGTAATGGTAGCGCTTGATCCTGATAATTGGTATCAGAGCCATAGGTCTCGAGTTCGAAACCCAGGCATCACGTTGGGGGGGGGGATTGTTGGCGGAGGCCTGAGGGGCCGAGTCAACGTTGGCGGAGGCCTGGAGGGCCGAGTCAGTCCCGCCGCCTGCCAACGTGGATGCGTTGGAGGAGTAGGGTGGGTTATACCACTAGGGGGTCCCTGAACCCACTGACGAGGCCCTGTCGGAGTCCGGAGTTGGGCGAGGCTTGGTCGGAGTCGACTCGTGGCGCTATGGGCCCCTGCGCTAGTTTAAGGAAATAAAGTTGCGCCTTCACTAACACCTGCGGATTTTGGTGTAATGGTAGCGCTTGATCCTGACAAATCCGTCATAGAAACATTGCACTAGCTGCCACTTAGGTATTTGATGATGAGGTTATTTACGGATTAGGTCCCGAAATCTCTTTCAAGTTTCATGAAATTCTTCTCCCTCAGTTTGGGAGAAGCTTGTAATGGCACGTCTAAACTGGTTCGTTCTTCCGATGAAAAAGTATTTTTTTAGGAATTCTTGTTGCATTTGATCCCAAGAACGAATCGAGTTGGCTTCTAAAGAATTCAGCCATTGTTTGCCTCTATCTTTAAGGGAGAAGGGGAATAATTTAAGTTTCAGAGCATCATCAGTGAAATTCTGAATCTTGACAGTGGTGCAAATCTCAAGGAATTCATCTAGGTATTTATATGGGTCTTCATTGGTGAGCCCATAAAAAGATGGGAGCATTTGGATCACACTAGACTTTATTTCATATTGTACCGCTGCTAGCTCAGGTAATCGAATGCAAGATGGGGAAGTGTAAATGGTGGGAGTAAAGTACTCCCTCAGGAGTTTGGGTTGTTCTTCAGCCATCTTAGGAGGTGGGGATGATTCTAATGTTCTGATCTCAGCTCGAATATTCCTAAGGGTCCGTTCTATTTCAGGGTCAAAAGGTAATAGGTCACGTACTCTAGAACGACTCCCTTGCATACACTAGTACTTGATCAGTCAAGCATGCAATAAAAGATAAACATATCAATCCTTGTATTTGTTCTAAAATCACTAGACAGCTCCTAACTGGTTTGAAGAGGGCACCTAAGCCTCCAATCCGGTCTAATGAACCGAGTTGACCAGGTAAGCTCCCAGGTAAGTGGAGGGGTCACGATGCGTTCGCAAAGGTCCCACTTAAAACCCACTTGCCTCGAACAGATGAACTGTCTCCCTTATAGGGACAAAGCTTGCCTAGACATCAACTAAGCCACAGAGCGAAATTGGTGCAACTTTCGGTGATCTTCGTCCTATTGAGCTCGAATGTCCCTAGGAGCCAACGTCTAATTAATTTTAATTAAGCTGACACTATGTGAGATTGAGTTTACCTAAGTTCGGCAAGAGTCCGGTAATAAAATCTGGCTCTTATCTTGTTGGGGTGATTGCCCTTACTATGTGCGGATTAATTTGTGTATGTGTATCAAGCATGCATTCACACTTTTGCTGAAATTAAAATCAAACAATCACCACAAAATTTCAAGCTAATAATTAATTTAAATAAGAAAGGTTTAGAGGTTACCAAAGAAAATTTTCTCAGCAATTTAAAATTTTTAAAGCAAACCTCTAAAGCATTCCTTTTTGATAGCCCAGATCTCCTCTTCGATTCTTGATCAAATAAGACCAAAAGAAAAATTAAAAAAAAATTAGTAGAAGAGAAAAAGGAGATTAAAAAAGTAACAATAATAGAAAATAAATTTTTATTTTATTTTAGATATATATATTTTTTTTGAAAGTTTTTTAATTAATTAATTTTTTTTAATGATAGGAAAAATAACTATATATGCTAGCAATCCCTGGCAACGGCGCCAAAAATTGATCGGTTCTTTCAATTTCAAAAATAAACCACGCAATAGCATGTATCCTGTAGGATAGTGATTACGGGTGTCGGTCCACAGGGATTGAAGAATAAGTTATTTTTCTTTTAAAAATACATCAAGAAGAAGGATTTGCTAACTTGATTTAACTAAATTAATCTATGAGTACGAATTGAAATTTATCAAAGTAGATAGATCTAGGGTTTGGAATCCACCGCGTAGCATTGCATTAGGGACTGTGTTCTTAATTTTTATCTTTTCGAGAGGCATGCAAATTGGCTACAAGCCTTTTAAAATAAAAGCATAAAGAGTGTTAGGAAGATCCATCTTCGGTGTAGCATGAAGTGTCTACCTAAGTATGCTAATCTAGGATGCAGCACACTTCATCTTCCTAGGCATGAATCATCTTAGACTACTTTAGCAAACATGATTAGTAACTAGCATGCTCAAAGTTTAAATATCATAAAGGAATATTTCATTGAAAATAAGAATTTAAACAAGCACCAAAATAATAAAAAAAATAAGAACTACAATGCCCTGATACATTGCTAGGGCTTCATCCAGCCCTAGACTAGACGTTTAGCCGCGCATGGCTTCCGGACGACCTCCCATCTTCAATATCACAAAATATTCTCTTTCCCCCTCCTTTCTCTCTTTTTTTTTTTTATTTCTTTTTCTCTCCCTCTCGGCTTTCTTCTTCTTTTCACCGAAACAGGGGGTCTCCCCTGTTTTTCTGTTGAACCGAGCCCCCTCCTCCCCTTTTCAAGCCGATGGCCACCCTCTTTATACCTATTCTCCCCCTTGATGGATCCACTGAGAGCGCACTGGATATGCGGAGGTGAGATCACGGGATGTCCGGACGCGGAGGAGGCTGGGATCACGGAGAGGAGCTGGGGATTCACGCTCGCACGGCTCGGCTGCGGGCTGCGTCACGGGCGGAGGATGAGGCAGAGATGCTGGGATTTCGACTGCTAGGAGTGGATCGTTGATCTCGGAGGAGAAGATGCGGGCAGTGATGGCGAAGGGGCTGGATCTCCGCTGCTGGGAAGAGTCGACCGCACGGGCACGGTGGGCACGCGGCTGATTGCGGCCGACTGGAATCACGGAGGACTGGTTGCCGGCGGATTTGGTCGCGGGATCGTCGGGAGGACGCCGCGGACGGTGGGCTGCGCGTGAGATGTTCATCGGGGGAGGAAGAAGATGAACAGTGGCTGAGTCTTTTTTTTATTTTTATTTATTTACTTATTATGTATTATTTATTATTTTATTTTTTTCTCTAACACTGTTCACATGAACAGTGTTTTTACGGACACTGTTCATGTGAACAGTGTTTTCGTGGACACTGTTCATATGAACAGTGTTTTCGGCATTTTTTTAACACTGTTCATATGAATAGTGTTTTAACGGGACACTGTTCATATGAACAGTGAATCGTGAATATTTAGTTATTATTATCATTTTTTTGTTTTAAATTTATAAATTTTATATGAAGGCAGGTAACGAATTGGTTGGAAATTGGCTTTGGATTTGCAGTGGGTCATGATCGTTGATTTGCTTGGACTTGTTCTCGAGCCCAATGTCCTTCAAATTTAATTATTGCTAAACTGCTTCAGATCGAACTCGACCAGTCAAGACTAAAAACTAGACCATGACTTAATAAAAAGGGTTAATCAAACGTTTTCCTTAGCAAATTTAATTATAACTTTTGATCGAGTCAGGACCAAAACCAATTTAATTATAACCTCAGCTTGATTACAACTTCATCAGATTACCAAACCGAATCAGCACAATCTCCTCCTTATATGTTTTTCTATAGTTTTCATGAAAGATCGTAATCAAGAAAAAGGAAAAGAGAAAAAAAAAACATATTTCAAATTTATTTCAATGATTATTCAATTTTCTGGTAAAATATGTATTTATTAGTTTAAGAACATTGATAAGTCTATGGAAAGATAACTAAATTATGAATTATTAAGCACTTATCAAGCTCCCATCTCTGGAGTACTGCCAGTAGGGTCTATAGTGTGCTCCTGCTGTGGCACACCCCGAGTCGGCATGGATGAGGTACCTTCCTGCTGTCCAGAGGGTGCCCAAGCTGTGGAGCCATCCGCAAATTGGGTCGGCCTTCTGGCACGCCCCCGACCACGCCCTCGCGCCATATCAACCTACACAATTTTTCCAGCATCGAAATTATCAGATTGAGAAAATTTTGCATCCTTCATATACTAATCACACCATTTTAATATCTGACGTGTTTAGTGATTCTCCCACTCAGGCTTACTCGAGCCTAAACCCTAGGATTTCTAAACCTTAAGCTCTGATACCAAATCTGTCACGCCCCGTATCCATCACCCGGGTCCGGCACGTGACTGGCCGCATGAGCCCTAGAGCAGTGCCCTAAAGATCATGCAAGGCCTAAGATAAACAACAATTCAATAAATCCACAACTAATTAATTAATTCAAATTGACAAATCCAACATGTCCAAATAAACAATCGATTCAATTACAAGATTTTCAATTGTTCATCAATAAAAGATAAGCTGCTTCTAACTATCTAGCTATCTGATTCCAAATCGAGCTCACTTCTTGTCCCACCCGACAGATTCTACGAATCCAATGCCTCTAAAAAAAATGTAAGTGTAGTATGAGCTTTTCCAGCCCATTAAGAATCCCAACAGCCATACACAGTAATAATAATAAAGTAATCAAAGTATCAAATAAATGTCATTTCATCTTTTTAAAGGCTCAACAAACAACAAATATATATAACCATTTCATATACATAAATCCTTTTTCACATTATGTGATCCATTCACGTAATACTCTGATTCCCAAGTTTTCAGACTTTTCACTTCTGGCTTTAGACTAACCAAGTTCATGTCCCAGTCCAAGACTGCACAAATTCCACGCATAAGCTCGTGGCAGCTATCCCACGCGTAAACCCGTGGAGGCTATCCTACGCATAAGCTCGTAGAGGCTATCTCATGACAAGGTTAGTCCAACCCATTCTACAAGTTTAGTTTAAATGTTTAATCAAATTCCAATCACATCACATATTTTCTTAAATTCTCAAAAATATGTTAATTCTTCCCAATTTAATTATTTCAATATTTTCATAACAAAATGCACATCTCAAATGTGTTATACAAGCTCATAAAATTAATATCAACATACTGATAAATTATAACCAATGATAAATTCCATACATGCATAAATAGAGTTGCTCAGTTGTAGGAATTCTTACAGAAATTGTAGACTGATACAAGCACGATCCGAATCACAACCTACGCGCTGGGGTGCTGAGTCCCCTGATCAAAATCTCCTGACGCCGCTGACTCTTCCCCTACAACATCAATTATATTTCACAGACTAAATTATCCAATATTTAAATATTCTAAAACATAATTCACATCTACTATGGGGTCCATCACTAGGTCCCTAAACATCTCAATCCCTCCAAATCTAGGGCAGTCGGGGTGGCCCGACTCCCACCCTGTACCACCGGTCTTTGTCGTCGCCAGCCGTGGCCGCTGCCACACCGGCGATGATGGCCGGTCCTGGTGAAGAGACCAAAAGAAAGGGATGATCTCTCTCTCTCTTCATGGTTGGGAATACATCTTCCTCCCTCAAATTCTTTTTGATCCAAGGGCAACAACCATGGTGGCTGTGCCCTCTCCTTCCCCAATCCGACAACACCACTGGCCGAACCATCGCCGGCCGTCTCTATTGCAGTCGCCGGCGATGGTGGCCGACCAAGAGAGGGAGAGAAGAAGAAGTTTCTTCTCCTTCTTCTTCTTCTTCCCCCCAAAAAAAACCGACATAGGGTCCTCTCCCCCTTCCTTCATTCATCCACGGAAAAACCACCGTGATGGTGGCTCGGCTTCCCCCACCCGACGGCAGCCACGGTGGCCAGGTCCCACCGTCGGCGCCGGCCGGCGGCGAACCGACGAGAGGGAGAGAAGAAGAGGGTGGAACCACGAGAGGAAGCCCTCGGTCCACCATCCCCATCCACAACAAACCCTAGGAATCCATCTCCGACCCTCACACACACCCGACCAACCCCGCCGCCATGAATCCCGACCAACCCGGCGGCCGGCGGTGGCGAAATCCGGAGGAGAGAGGCCGAAACAGGGGTACCCTGTTTCGGACCCCTCTTCGGCGATTTCACCGGCCAAAACCCAATTTCACATAGTCCTACCCCTAACAAAGAAAGCACAAGGGAAGAAGCCATGCTTACCTCGGTTCGACGGGGTGTTCCGGCGATCTTTGCGGCAAGAAATCGGAGGAAGCGAGTTCGGATCGAACTCCTCTCTTCCCCCGATTTGTGGATGGTCTTCACCGAAGGAAAGGAGGCTTTGGAGCTTCCCCCGCGGCCGGTCGAATCTCGGCGCTCGGTCTCCTCTTCGGTGTTTGGTCCCCTCCGGCGATCAACCCTAGCGCCGCCGCCGCCCCTTCACCCCTCTTCTTCCACGATCGTGCCTAGGGCACGATCGTAATAAGGGGGATGGGCCCGGTCTTTTCGGGCCGGCCCGTCCACCCTTTCCTTTCCTTTTTTTTTTCTTTTTTTTTCTGGGTTTCACAGCTACATGGCAATCTTGGTGGCTCCACATGCACCGGTGAGTGGGCGGACTTTTTGGGGAAATTGCACCCTATATCAGATGCACGATGGCAATAGTGCATCAGAGGAACAATCTGAGATGAGATAAGGATGCAAAAATCTAAAAGAAATCTGATTGGTATGGTAGGCTATGTCCCATAGCCTGGCGCCATAGCCGCATTTTGAAAGCGACCGGACGTTGAGCGGCCACCAAACTCACCGATGCAGCTGTAAAAAATAGATCACTATATGGCTGGGTTCTCCTTTCTGTATGGCTGGAGCTAGCTCGGGAAAATGATATCTCCCCCATACTTCCACCTCTTGAATACGTCTCTTTGTCCTTTTATCACTTGGGAAAATGAAAAGTTCTCCCATACTTCACCCCTTGAACCACCTTACCTTTGCTCTGCACCTGCCGCTATTAAAATGGATCTGTTCTCATCTCTCTACATCGCTAGCTCTAGACCTCACAACCCCTCGAAGGCTCACTATAAATATAAGGACAAACTAGACAAGGCATCGAAGGCTTTGAACACAATGGATTCCTTTCTTACTCTACTAGCTTACTCATGTCTCCTCTTATTTCCAATAGCTGTATTCTTCTGCTGCAAGGCCACCTGGCCGAGCCCGACGCTCCCTCCTGGCCCGATAAGGCTCCCAATCATCGGCAATCTTCATCAGTTGGGTGAGCATCCACACCGCTCGCTCCGGCTACTCTCGGAGAAGTATGGTTCCCTCATGAGCCTAAAGCTTGGTTGCATACCAACAATCATCGTATCCTCCCCGGAGATGGCCTGCGAGATTCTGAAGACCCAAGATCTCATCTTTTGCACCAGGCCTCCCCTGGTCGCCTACAAGCGATACTCTTATGGTGGACGCGACATAGCCTTCTCACCCTACAGCGAGCTGTGGAGACAGCTGAGGAGGATTAGCATGTTGGAAGTCTTCAGTGCAAAGAGGGTGCAAGCCTTTCAGACCATAAGGGGGGAAGAAGTGAATACCCTAGTACGAACTCTATTAAGGCAATCCTCGAGCGGTCCTGTGAATCTTAGTGAGATGTCTTTCTGCCTCTTCAACAATATCACTGCTCGAGAAATCTTCGGCAGGAGGATTTCGGGTGATGGTGACTGCACGAGCAGCAAATATCATCATCTCCTAAGTGAGATGATGTTTTTACTGGGCGGGTTTATTTTGGGGGACTTCTTTCCCTCGCTGGAGTGGTTGGATGTGCTCACCGGCACGAGAGCAAGGCTCGAGAGGAGCTTCCGCGGCATGGACGAGTTTCTTGAGGAGGAGATCGAAAAGCACATGCACGGTGGAGGAAGCCGAGATGACTTCATTGGTGTTCTCCTCCGGCTTAAGAAGGATTTAAGCCTTGGGTTCTCCCTCACCAGGGATCATATCAAAGGCATCGCCATGGTTAGTATCTTTGCCCCACTTCTTCCTTTACGTTGTAGAGCACATAAGGTGTTATTTGTTGTTTTATAAACCTACGTGTGCATAGAAATTATACAATTACTTTATCATCCTTGAGACATGTATGCATGGGTACCTGCACACAGATGGATAGTTCAACTATTTTTTTTGATTGATTAAATTAAGCATATAGACTGGTATACATGCATACACAACTAGTTCAGCTTTCATTACAGTATACGTAGAGCATGTCCAACATAGCTGAGGCAGAGTCCATATCCACCACAGAGATGGGCCTTGCAACTTGACCTTGATTGCCATAATAGTAAGAGTAATACCAACAACATCAACAACAATAACCTCAATATGTCATATATCAATTACAATTATAATGGGACAAGCCTTGTTTTCAAAATCCCGTGGCCGATCGTTCCATATATTTTTTTTGTGATTGGACTGGTCCACCTCTCAGTCGACCAATATTTTCTCACATCACGAAATTATTGGAGGGCTACCCTTCAACAAAAAAGGAAAATAATGGAGGGCCACCCTTCAATAAAAAAGGAAAATATTGGAGGGCCCTCTGCGTCATCATTTCTTGGACGGCCAGACATGAAACAGCTGAGCTGTATCGTCTTCTTGCCAGCCGGAGAGTTCACACAGTGACAGACACATATGAGGGAAGATCTCCATAAAGAGCCAGAGAAGATAATATCAGCAAAAAAAATAAAAAAAATAAGATTCTCTTTCTGCTAAAAGACGGCACAAGTTCGGAGTGCGACATGCAAGGCGTGCGAGTGTGGTCCCAAGAAGGAATTGGATGGGATTACGGGGGGGAAAATTACAACACCTTTCTTTGTCGGAACTCAGAAGATATGCACCATCTACGAATTCTTCACCACGTAGCTGATAACGATACGAAAATATTTTGCCCTATGCTAAATGCTGTTATTTGCCTCTTTTACACATGAACACTATATCACTATGGTACCTATGTATATATACTTCTTTCTATTTTGTCCATACAAGTATATTTTCATCAGGTAAATCATGCTATATTAATTTTTCAAACAAGATTCTCAAAAATTATTTTATATTTAATCTGATTATTAGTTCCATTCCTGGCAGAATGTGTTTATTGCTGGATCAGACACCTCTGCATCTACTTTAGAATGGGGAATGACTGAGCTCATTAGGAATCCAATTGTTTTGAAGAAAGCCCAAGATGAAGTTCGAGGACTCCTTGGAAACAAAGGGAAGGTAGAAGAGGATGACGTTCAACAACTTCGTTATCTCAAGCTCATAATTAAGGAAGTTCTTCGGTTGCACCCTCCCGGTCCATTGCTAATCCCTCATGAATGCATGCAAGATTGCAAGATAACAGGATATAACATTCCTAAGAAGACAAGGGCGTACATAAATGTATGGGCCATTAGTAGGGA
Organism: Phoenix dactylifera; assembly: GCF_009389715.1. Taxonomy (NCBI): domain Eukaryota; kingdom Viridiplantae; phylum Streptophyta; class Magnoliopsida; order Arecales; family Arecaceae; genus Phoenix; species Phoenix dactylifera. The sequence goes on from NW_024067682.1 coordinate 561,898, forward strand.
TCCCCGGTATTGGCAAGATGCAGAAGCGTTCATCCCCGAAAGGTTCGAGGACAATGATATCAATTTCAAGGGGCAACACTTTGAGTTCCTACCATTTGGGAGTGGCCGAAGGATATGCCCAGGCATGTCATTAGGTGTGATTGCCGTAGAGCTTGCACTTGCCAATATTCTTTATAGGTTCAACTGGGGCTTGCCTGATGGAATGAGCAAAGAAGATATTGACATGGAAGAGCAATTTGGTTTAGTAATTCGCAGAAAGTCACCTCTTATTCTAGTGGCAACCCCAACATCTCTCGATGCCTAGAGCTTTCTCCATGAACCAAGCACACTTCACTATCATGGTTGATAGTAACTATAACTAAGGATGGATAGATTACTTATAAATGACATTGTAATAATATATACTCTTATCGTAATGAATCTATTAGAGCTTTTGCCCAATCTCTTCTTATGAAAAGATGAAAAAAGAACTCTGTATTAGGAAGAAGCTCGATTGATTTCAGCGTTAGGCCCTCTAGTTATTGGTTGGAATCTATGTGTTACAAGTTTAACCTTGTTTTCATGATGTCGAAAGAGTCTAAATTTATCCGTCCACATACCGAGTTCACGAGCTAGGGATGCGACAACCGCCGCATGCCCATTCTGTGCTCTCCACATAAACACAAGCCATTCTAACATGATATAATTAGCCAAGCAAAAGAATAAATTTAAATAACTAAAGTTCAAATTTTAAAATTAAGTAACTAAAATCTAAACATTAATATTTCACAAAATCCAACAATATCCAAAGGTCTTATATCAAATTTCAAGAAACCTTAATCTAAGTTAGAGAAGTCAAAACTCCAATTCTAATCACTTTTTGTAGCAAAACCCATGCAAGTTTAGTTCTCAGAATCTATAAAAGCAATAAGATATCAAATAATGAGCTAAACAACTTAATAAGCCATAAACATGTGAACTAGATAAATCAAGCAATAAGGTAAATAATAATTTTATTGAAAATAAACATATGAAATATATTAATTCAAAAACTAGAAGTAGATGTACAACATTATCAAAATATCATGCATGCAAATCAAATCTTCTCAAAATTCGCATTTTCATTCATGAATCTAATTTCTTTCAAAACATTAAGTTCATCTCGTCAGCTATAAGCTATAGCTATATTATCTCCATGGCAGGATCCTTTTCATCATACCGTGTATCTTTTTGCTGTGTACCACGTATCTTCTTGCAGTGCAAATCTTTCGGGATAATCATGTGCCAATTTTTAATCTCCATTGTGGGATATTTTGTCGCACATTTTCTTACAGCATGCCATGTGTCTTCTTGCAACATACATTCTTCAGGATTAATCAAGTGCAAACCTTTAACCCCTATTGCCAGTATTCTTAGCACAATCAAGCTAAGACTTAAAAATCATCTCAAATTAAAGCTCTTTGTCATAAAGACACGTTTTATATTCTAAATCGAAAGACATATAAAACCATCCGATATCAAATTCAATCAAGCAATCTACAACAAAATCAATACTTTCGATCATGTATTATGGAATATTCCAAAAGAAGACATATTCAATAATAAAACACCATGTATCAAGTTCCTAAAACACAAATAATGCAACTTCAAAATTTATTAATCAATTTTTTTTTATAAATTAGCAATAAATCTAAAAAAGAGTTACATTATTTACCTTGTGAATATAATCAACTGACAAATCCAACTAACCCTAAAAATATTCTTTAGTCCTAATATTTAAAAATTATCTTTCTATAAAAAATTCAGCTATGATTATTTTAAGAATAAAAATCCTAAATCTTGACACTCCTACATAGGATTGAGCTCAATATCAGAAAGTAATTCTATGGAAATTAAGTCCCAGGGTTGAGAGCCAAGTTTAAGGTTGGAAATGGGCTCAATCTGGGGTGACTTCGGGTCAGACTTCCAGCTAGGCCCGAAAGAGTTTATGCTGGGTTTGGGCTTAAATGTAGAGCCCATTTATTTTTTAAGCTAGGCTTGAGGATGTCATTGGCTCGGCCTAGTCTCCGCCCAAGCTCGAGCCCGAACAAGACCCGATTGAGAGACCAAATGCAGCCCCAAACCCATTGGGTTAGCAAGGCCCAATTTTTTCTTTGGCCCTTGCCTTTGGGTTAGCATGGCCTACCATTTCCCTCTAAGCGATAATTCTCGTCCGACATTTTCATTTTTTTTTCCTCATCTTTTTTCCTTCCTAGTCCCCCAGTCCTTCGATTTCTCCTCCATCCTTCATGTTAATCTTCTCGTTTCTCTTCATTAACCAAATACTTTGGGTTTCTAAGCCACCTAATAACCCTACTATATATGATTTTTGAGGTTTTCTAGAATTGTAGCGCTAAATCTAGATTTTAGCCTGTAGAAAGAAGCCAGTTTTTGCCACAAATTTTTTGGGGGCTTGGAACGGGTCTCTTGGGGAGGAGATAAAGCAGTAAGTGCTTTCTTTGTTTTTTTAAAGGTTCTTTCTTCGATGAATGGATTTTAGTTTATTCAGGGTTGCAGAAATCCTAATGCTAAATTGTGTTTGGATTTTTAGAGTAGGAGCTGGGTGGATTTGGGTTGTCGATCTTTACAAGGCCTAGGAGGAATTGTGAGTTCATTTGCTTATTTGTTTTGGTCAATCTTTTGATTTTGAATTTTGAGAGTTGGAAAATTGAATGATTTGATGGATATTAGTTGATTATGCTAGAGAAAAGTGGAAGTTGTCTCTAGCTTTCCACTCTTGTTTAAGTATTTTTTTTTCACAATTGGGCCAGGGCTCGGGTCTAGGTTTTTGAAAAATTTTCGAGTCTAGGCCCAGCTCGAAGCTCGAAAAAAAAATTTCAGGCTGAGCTCGGGTAGAGGTGTAGCTTGGCCCGGTCGAGCCCATTTCCAGCCCTAGCTAAGTTAGGTCGATCTTGATATTATGATAACGGGTCCTCGAAGGTCCATCAGTAATAATGAAGGGAGGGGATAGAGAGAGAAGGGCGAGAATTGTGAGAGAGAGCCGTAGTGGCTTTTCTTTTTCTAACATGGATACCGGGTAATAAAGTAACTAGGTGAGAATTATACCGGGCAACAATGATACCAGAATAATACTAGACGAAAAAAGTGAATGAAAGGATAAAAGAAAAGAACTTCACTAGGATACAGATATCACCACCTGAAGAAAAATAGGCTCACCACCCAAGCAAGAACGCCAAAGAAATACAGAAATCACCACCCAAAGTAATCTCACAAAGGATACAGAGCAAGAACTCGCGACCTGTCAGAATCCACCAACGGATAAGAGTTTAAGAAGAAGCTCTTCTTCACAAGCCAAAGGATCATTTGATAATCAACTCAAGCCTGAAAATTTCATTAGCATGAAGGTGTTTAAATAGAAAAATGATAGCTGCATGAAAATGTACCTTTTAACACTACCACTTTAAGCTAAATTATTAATACTTAAGCATGATTTGGGAACTTTTATGTTATTTTTCTATTCTAAGCGTTACTTCACAAAGTGTCCAAGTCTTAATTGATTTTGGTGATTTTATTGTAGGAATGAAGTTAAGAAGATTGAATGTCTCATTGCAGTTTGAATGAAATAAAACTTGGTGGAGATAAAATAGACATGTTGAGGTTTCATATGCATCAAGAATTAGGTCAATTGGAGCTCCAGAGAGAAAATTATGAGATTGCAAAGCTTGGTTTTCCTAAACCACCAGCCTGGGCCCTGACATATCAGACCTTTGTATAGTATTTTAATGATTTCGGAAGCTACAGAAGTCTAATTGAGCTGATGCGAACTTGAGAGCCTCCCAAACTTTATGCTGACATTGGTGTTCGAAGGTAAAGTCGAAAAAACGCATGCAAGCGTGTCTAAGCCGTGTTTTCTAGAGTTTTTAGTCCTTAAACCCTATATACACTAGGAAGAGCTCGCCGTTGGAAAAAAGGCAGAATTATAAAGAAATCATGACGAGGAGCCACAAATTCAAGGAGAGCTAATTCTTTAGTGAAGCTCGGGATGAACTCGCTTGGATGATGGTAGTTTCAGTTATATTTGATCTATGTAATAGATTCTCATGTTGATAAAATTCTTGTTTATCATCTCTCATCAATGGATCCTTTCTTGTGTTGGGATAATCTTGAACTGATTCCTTTCAAAGATTCAACCATGTCTTTTTCTATAGAGTTGTTGAGGTGCTTGATTATGTCCAGATTTGATTGTTTATCTAGTTAGTGTGATTCTCTGCTGAAATATAGCCATTGGGTATATCTTTGTCTTTGAATCTGAGTCTAATAGGATAACAATCCTTAGTTTTAAAAGAGGAGAATGATTTTCTACTATTACCACTAAATATTTTTTTGATTATAATGCTATATCTTTCGATTAGAGAATCTGGTGCTATGATCTGTAATTAAATTATCCAATGGATCAAATATGAATGGAATTACCTGATTCAAGTGAGGGATTTTTGATGATTTGCTGCCATTAATTCTGGTCACATCTTTTCACTACTACAATCTAATTGTCAATTTACTTTTAAACATTCACATCACGTTTTACTGCTTTGATATTTCTTCTTAGTTTTGTAGTTTCTTTTAGTATTTCTATCTTCTCCTTGTGGAATCGACACCTCAATTTATACTGCGATAGCCGCATTATTCTTTGGGCGTAATCAAAAAACTTGGAACGACCCTCCAAGTATGGGTAATTAAAACTTGGAACAACCCTTCAAGCATAGGTAATTAAAACTTAGAACAACCCTCCAAGCATGGGTAATTAATGCTTACCACTTTTTAATAACTACTAGATAAGATTAATGTACCTAATTCTTGAAAAGACCAAGAAAGTAAAGAATAACAAGAATTTCCGTAGCATCCTGCCAGCTTTGCACAGCCTTTAGTAAAATCACCATACTTTCTCTAGAAGACTCTAAATTGCTTGCTATCTGATGCATTGGAAACTAGAGACATAGAGCTTTCCAATGAGATATATCTTACTTGCAAATTCATCCATAATATTTCCAAAATTTAAATTCAAAAATGATATGGCAATTAGACTAGATAGTGGGCTAGTCTTGGGATTCATTGGGCTCAACGGGCAGATTCTCAAACACTCCTGTGTCATGCTCCCCTGGTTGGAAAAGACTTGACCTTGAGTTTTGCTCTCCTTCTTAATCATAATAGGGCGAAAGATCAGAAATCTTGAAAGTTGTGAATACATTATAGTCACCTGAGAGCTCGATCTTATATGTATTTTCTCCAATTCATTGAAGCATCTTGAAAGGGCCATCAGCTCTAGGCATGAATTTAGCATGAGACCCACTAGAAAATCAATCGTTTTGAAGATGAATCCAAACAAATCACCTTCTTTAAAAGCCGTTGGCTTTCGGTGCTTGTTGATTTGCTTTTTATATTTCTCAGTTTGCTTGAGAATTGATAAGTGCTAAATAATACATAAATTAACCTCTTTCTCATAGCACTTATCATCATTTTAATGCATATATTTTATATTTAAACATGAGAAAATATATTCCCTTTCATCAGTACATTTTAATAAAGTGTTAAAACTAATTCAAGTTTGATTCTATTTATTATTATTATTATTGGTTGAGTCTAATGTATGCAGGTCAAGTCAAATTCATTTAAGATAATCTCTGAACCCAAATCGCATGCACCCCATGAATCAGATCCTCTCAGATTTCGATTCAATCGTCCATTCCAATTCTCTTATTCCTTTTCCAACATTGAGCTCAACAACTAACCCCCTGTTCACGCCTTGCCATACTTCCCACGCCCGCATTTTCCACGCGTCTGGCCCATCACCTCCTCCCAACCAAATCCAGTGTCTTCCCTCTTCCGAACCAACCCAGCCTCCCTCCGGATCACGACATTCACCCAAAATCAAGTCCTCTATTTCTCCTCATCCTCTTCCCCGGATCACACCAGTGAATTTTCCGAATCACCCGCGAGCGAGCTCATCTTCCCAATGTCTCCCTCAACTTCTCGTCATCCCACGTCATCATGCAAGTCCCCTTCATTCCATTTCAACTTCCACGTCCTCAGCCGAATCCAAACTCCATCGTCCGCGGAATCCTCCTGCGTCCAGCTCTCAACCACGGATCCAAGATGTTCTTCTAGATTTCCTCCCGTTCGGATTAACTCCATCATCCACGGATGAATCCCTTGCATCCCGGAACCAAGTCTTCTCTGCCTTGCTATACGTTTGTTCCCAGCAACCCGAGCTTCACGTGCTCACCTCCCCTATTCCGAGTCCATCCTATGTCCCAAGATAGATCCCCTCCACAGATAAGCTCTCATCCCGTTCAGAATCTTCTTCCGGATTAATCTCCGCCTTCATTCCGTTCGCAAGATACAGCTTCCAGATAAGCTTCAAATCCCACCCTCTTCCCGATTGCCTCCCACAATTCTCTACTCCGGATTAACTCCATCATCCACGGGCAGAACAGAGTTATCCTCTCATCTTCTCAAAACAACATCCCATCTCCTCCCACGACCGGTTATTCAGCGATTCATCTTCATCCCGTGAGCCATATCCTCCCTCCGGATCACATATCCCAGCTGCCATCCGAATCCCCTGTTTCTCCGTGACCTCCTTCACGTCCTTCCCAAGCTCATCCTCCCAAGGAATAGAGCCGACATCCCATTCGGATTCATCCCAGCATCTTCCATATTAGCTCTCCAGCTTCCTCGGCTTCATCCTTCCAAGCTTCACGGCATCCAAGCTTTTCCTCCCAACTTATGGATCAACTCCATCCTTCCGCATCCAAAGATCCTCTGTTCTCAGCCGTATCCACCATTTTCAAGCCTCCCGCATCTCCATCTCAGCCATAAGCTCAATCTGACGTCCACGTCCTCGCCATCCCCTGCAACCAAGGATCAAGCCGACTTCATCCAACAAATTCCAGCTCCCAGCTCACTGACTTTCACGTTCGGAGCAGATCATCTCCCCATCTCGATCACGTCCACGGAACAGGAAGCCGTTCCTTGCCCTTATCTTCCTACTCGAAAGATCCTATCCAGAGAGAGAAATAGGAGGGCTGGTGAAGGCCATAAAAGGGGGAGGAGACGGATCCCATGGCAAGCTCTTCTTAGGCCGAGTTCCCACAAAAATAAAAGGAGGGAGAGAAGTTTGGATATTGTGGGAATAACTCCCCACGGAGAGAAAAAAAAATGATGAAGGGAGTTTGATTCTTATTCAGTTCATGTTGGGATTAGTCTGAGAAGGAAGATGAAGAAGGAAGGAACCTAGTCATGATGAAGGCCTTCTGCGTCGTTGCTACTACCTCCCATACCATGGAAGGCTGATCTCTTCACTAGGGCAGGATGAAGCCCTAACAAAGGGCCAAGAGTTTTGTATTTTTTATTTCTATTCTTGGAGTTGTATAAACTTTATTTTATTCTTAATGAATATTTTATTTCATCTCATATTTAATTTCTATGATTTTAAGTATGACGTTTATACAACTGTTCTTCATGATCACTAAGTTAATATAAGATTACCCATGCTTAGGGAAGATGCAGTGTCCTACCTATTAGTTTAGGGTAGACATTTCATGCCAACCGAAGATGGATGTTCCTAAATTACTTTTGTGAAACTTTATTTGAATGCTTATTCGGCTTGTAGCCAATTTGCATGTTAATCCAAGAATAAATTAAAATACAATTAATCCTTGTTGCTTTGTTAGTTGTGAATTCCTTGCCCTAGGTTCCCTCAAACTGATATCATTTTAATTGCATTTCTTATTAAATTTCTTAGTATAGTATTTTTCACAAACTCTTCTTTACAAAGTTTTAAGAAAATAATTGTACCCCAATTCTTATGGATCGATATCCGTAATCACTATCCTACAAGATACGTGCTATTGCGTGGTCTTTAAAGTTGAGTATCAATTTTTGGCGCCATTGCCGGGGATTGAAAGCATGGTTGTTTTCTTTTTGTTTATTTATTTTTGTTTGTTTCGTTTTAGCGATTGGATACATCTACTTCCTTATATTGCTATATTTTTGAGATATACTAATCATTATTTATCTTGTTAGGACTATCGAAAAAAAAAGAAAGACGGAACGAATTCTAGACGACTAGAGGACACGTACTGAAGAGGTTTGATTAATTAGCTTGCTGCAATTTTTGCTTGGTAACTTCTAAACCTCTCTTGTCTTTTCGCGCATCAGCTTACAAACGTAGTGGAAAAGCTCGGCACATACGTCTCGACATATGTGTGTCTAGTCTGTCGCCCCCTTTAAACTACGAGTGCTCGAATAGATATTATTTAGGTTGTTCATGCGTTTGAATCCTTGTTGTGATTGTTTGATTTAATTTGAGTAAGGCGTGTATGCTTGCTTGACACACCACTTAATATATCATGCACATAGTAAGGGCATTCACCCCAACAAGATAAGAACTGGATTTCATCACCAGATTCTTGCTCAAATTAGGTGAATCAATTCTCACATAGCTATCATTTTAATTAAAATCAATTGGACGTTGGCCTCTAGGGACATTCGAGCTCAATAGGACGAAAATCACCGAAAGTTGCACCAATTTCGCTCTGTGGTTCAGTTGATGTCTAGGCAAGATTTGTCCCTATAAGGAAGACCGTTCATCTGTTCGAGGCAAGTGGTTATTAAGTGGGACCTTTGAGAACGCATCGTGACCCCCCACTTACCTGGGAGCTTACCTGATCAACTCAGTTCATTAGACCGGATTGAAGGCTTAGGTGCCCTCTTCAAACCAGTTAGGAGCTGTCTAGTGATTTTAAGGCAAACACAAGGATTTTATGTATTTTTTGTAATGCATGCTTGATTGCACTTGACTGATCAGAAGAGTTTTAGTGTATGCTAGGGTGTCGTTCCAGATCTTCTGAATTAGTACCTTTTGACTCTGAAATAGAGCGTTCTATTAGGGCCTTAAGAGCTGAAATCCACACCTATAGAACCATAAGATCCGCTCCACCTGTTGAGATGGCTGAAGAACAATCCAAGCTGTTAAAGGAGTACTTCACTCATTTTATTTATACCTCTTCATCTTGTATTCGACTACCTGATACCACTGCGGCTATACAGTTTGAAATTAAGTCTAGTGTCCTCCAAATGCTTCCCTCTTTTTATGGACTCTACAATGAAGACCCATACAAACATCTAGATGAGTTTCTTGAGATTTGCACTACTGTCAAAATTCAAAACTTCACTGATGATGCTCTGAAACTTAGGTTGTTCCCTTTCTTCCTGAAGGATAGAGCTAAGCAGTGGCTCCATTCATTAGAAGCCAATTCTATTCTTTCATGGGCCCAATTGCAACACGAATTTCAAAAAAAAATATTTTTCCATAGGAAGAACGAACCAATTTAGGCGTGCTATCACGAGCTTTTCCCAATCTGACGGAAAAGAATTTCATGAAACTTGGAAAAAATTTAGAGACTTACTTCGAAAATGCCCGCATCATCAAATACCCAAGTGGCAATTAGTGCAATGCTTTTATGGCGGGTTGTCTGAACGAAATCGTCAAATGGTTGATGCTTCTTGTGGGGAAACTTTCATATTTAAGGGTGAGCATGAGGTATGGCAATTGTTTGAAAATCTCAATGAAAATTTCCTCCACCATGCTTCCTCCGCTCGTTAAGCACCCCCTAGTTCCCAAAGAAAAGGGACCATATATGAAGTTAGCCAGTTCATAGGTCTATCTGATAAAGTAGATGCACTGTCCCACAAATTGGACCAGCTAATGTCTCGAGAACAACTTCCAAACTTTCCCCAAGCAAAGTGTGTGCTCTCTGTTCTAGCCCATCTCATCCTATTTTTAAGTGCCCTTCGGCAGCTCAATTCTCTGAATTTGTGCAAGAATAAGTAAATGCTGCCCAAACATAATCCCGACCGGGTAATGATCCATATTCTACCACTTACAACCCGGGATGGCGCAACCATCCAAACTTCTCTTGGAAGCAGCAGACTCCCAATACCTCCCAACCTTATTTCCAAAACTTTCAATCCTTTCCAAATGTTCATCGAACCATCCTCCTACTCACTATTTACAATTCCAACATGTCTCTCCTCCAACACCCCAAAGAGATATGGCAAAGTTTTGACAGCCTTTCAAGGACTAGAAGCCAACACACAGTTGTTGCACTCCCATACCCAGTCTATTGCCAAATTAGAAACCCAGCTAGGGCAGCTAGCTAGTACACTGAATAAGAGAGAGGAAGGCAAACTTCCGAGTCAACCAGTGAGTAATCCGAGGGGGCAGTACATGGCTTAAGAGACTCACCCGAATGATATTCACCATGAACAAGCTAACGCCATGACTACCTTAAGAAGCAGATGTATAATGGACAATAAGGTTGGAGAACAAGAACATAAGAAAAATGAAGACAGGAGTGTGACTTTGCCGAAAGAGAATCCAAACTCGTCTTTGTCGCCATCTAGTTCATTACCGACCACACCTTTTACACCGAAGGCTCCTTTTCCTCAGTGTTTGAATGCACCTTCTCCCTTTGGCATGAAAGGAACTTCGTTAGAAAAAATAATAGAGGATTTTAAACAAGTCAAAATTAACCTTCCTCTTCTTGATGCCATAAAACAAGTTCCATCCTATGCTAAATTTCTCAAAGATCTTTGTATCCAGAAACGAAAATCTAGGACACATGTGCCTAAAAAGGTCTTCCTAACTGAACAAGTAAGCTCCATCCTCCAACACAAAACTCCTCCTAAATTCAAAGATCCTGGTGCTCCCACCATCTCTTGTATCATAGGAGATAATCTTATTGATCAGGCACTCTTAGATTTAGGAGCCAGTGTTAATTTTCTTCCTTACTTAGTTTATGAGAAATTTGGACTAGGTGAATTGATGCCTACTTCGGTGTCTCTGCAATTAGCTGATAGATTTGTAAAAGTACCACGAGGAATAATTGAAGACATCCTAGTCAAGGTAGACAAATTTTATTTTCCAGTCGATTTTATCGTCCTTGATATGGAGCCTGTGTCTAACTTTAAGAAACAGATCCCTATGATTCTAGGTCGTCCCTTTTTAGCTACAACCAATGCGTGTATAAATTGTAGAACTGGGGTGATAAATATATCTTTTGGGAATATGAAGGTCAAGTTAAATATATTTCGTGCCTTTGATCAATCCGCAAAGAAAGTTGAGTGCTTCCTAATAGACAAAATGGACGATCTTATAGAAGAAACCCTTTCCTATATTTTGGCAGATGACCCTCTGAAAACATGCTTGGCCCATTTTGACTTTGATATAGACAAGACCATAGAAGCAGTCAACTTCTTGCTCGACAATCAGTCTCCCACAAATTTTCTTCCTTGGAAAACTCGGCATGAACCCGGTATGATTTGATAGGGATGTGCTACGTCTGGCTGAAGACGTTAAACTTAGCGCTTGTTGGGAGGCAATCCAATTTTCGTAGGTCATTCTTGCATTTTTTTTCTTATTGCATTTTTTAATGTCTTAACAGGATCCCTCATATTACTGATGCAACTACGGTAAAATGCTTTTATCCTTCATATGCATCATATCTTCGTCCAAACTAAAAAATAAAAAATATAATAATAATAAAAATAATAATAATATAATATTATTAAAAAAAATACTAAGGACAATGTCTGATCTAGGTTGGGGGGTACAGAATTAGAATTTTTGATGAAATTTTTCAAAATTTTGATTTGTGAATAATGAATAAGTTTTTCAAATTTTTTGATTTAAAAAAAATAATAAAATAAAATAATCTAATTTCTATGCCTTAGTGCTGAAATGATAAACACACGAAGTATAAAAAAAGCCCAATGACTAGTTAGGAGTAAGACAATTTGAGTTCTTTCTATTAAAAGTTCTTTTAGCGAGTTGTAAGATAATTTTTACTTTAGAATTTCACAACACACATGGCCTGCATTTCTAAGGGTTAAATTCAATATTATGTTGTTAAATCTAGTAGCAACCTTGAATCCTGATGAATCATACTTATCTAATTCACTTTTATCTCCAATAAAAAAAAGAGAAAAAAATAAAAAAAGAGAGTGAATTTAGTCAGGTACATCGAAAAGGGCTACCTATTGTCAAAGGTCAGCGGGCTTGTGATGATGAACCCGAACATAGGTCCGTAGGGGAGTCTTGATGCCCAACACCTTATGCCATCTGGCGTTGGAGTTGTTGACTGAATGCTCGCTACACGGAGGAATCATTACAAGAATAAAAGTATATAATTTATTAATTAAAAACAAAAAAAAAGAAAAAGAGAAAATAATATTGACCTTGAAAAAGACGATAATGTGAAAGCCGTCGTTGTAAAAATTCGAATAAACTGGAATATTACAGATAAAGCCCATGAGGTATTACAGTAAACATCCACAACTCTCGAAATCCTGCAAGATAGGATGATTTTGAATCAGTGATTAGGTCTTATCTGACCAATTCTTGGAAACTACTAGCTTTAGCAGTATTTTGGAGGACCTAAAGTCTTAGCTTGTGTATGGTCCAGATTTCACCGAGCACCACAGTATAAATAAGTCTTACAACTCTCTAACAGAAACTTAATAACTTCAACTTAAGTTGCGTACTGACCTAGGATTTGGGCTGACTTAGTAATTAAAACTTTGTGTGCTTTTGAAATTCTTGGCACTTATGCATTTGAAATTAGATTTTACGCAACGATAAAATAAATTGGGTAGAGACCGCAGTTTGTAGGTATCTGAGTCGGAAATCCTCACGAGACAAAACTCGTCCACTAGGGTCACCTAGGGGTTTAAAGCCTTATTGCATACGGTAAATGCAATCGCGATTCCTGCGAAAGTGAGTGGGTTTTTATTTTACTTGAGGACTAGCAAAATGTAGGCTGGGGGTATGATAAGTGCTAAATAATACATAAATTAACCTCTTTCTCATAGCACTTATCATCATTTTAATGCACATATTTTATATTAAAACATGAGAAAATATGTTCCCTTTCATCAGTACATTTTAATAAAGTGTTAAAACTAATTCAAGTTTGATTCTTTTTATTATTATTATTATTGGTTGAGTCTAATGTATGCAGGTCAAGTCAAATTCATTTAGGATAATCTCTGAACCCAAATCTCATGCACCCCACGAATCAGATCCTCTCAGATTTCGATTCAGTCGTCCATTCCAATTCTCTTATTTCTTTTCCAACATTGAGCTCAACAACTAGAGTTGGGCACTGGGCCGGGCCGCTCACGGCCCGGCACGAAGAGGGCCGTGCCTGGCACGGCCCGATAGCTACAGTGCCGGGCCGTGCCTGGCACGACCCCTTTAAAGGGGCCGTGCCGGGTCACAGGTTACTGGCCCGCGGGCCGAGCCAGGCACGGCCCGCTTCGGGCCTGGGCCGGCATGGCCCGCTCTAGGCCCGCGGGCCAAGCACGGCACGGCCCGCGGGCCAGCCCGGCACGGCCCATCAAGGCCTGGGCCGGGCTGGCCCGCGGGCCTGGCACGGTCCGGGCCTGGGCCCGCCCGGCCCGATAAAAATTAATGCTTCATAAATTTTTTTAATAAATTAATAAATATTGAAAACTAAGGATTTATGAATATAAAGCCACCTTAATGGTGGGGGGTTTGGCATAGACCCCTACCAGTTTATTAATTTAAATCAAAATAGTACATGAAGGGAGGTTTGGACCTTGGTCTGACCTCCAGAATACAATAAGAAAGGGGCCAAAGGGCCGAGGTTTGGACCTTGGTCTGACCTCTAGAATACAATAAAAATGTACAATTATAAAAAATTAAGAAATCTTACTAATCATCAGTGTTTCAGTGAATCAGTATTCACTCTTCAGTCTTCAGTAGTGTTTGTATCATCATCATCAGAGGATGTTGTATTATGTCCACCTTTATCTTGAAGTCTTGCCTCAGCATCCAACCAATCTTTGAAGCAGAGAAGCATCTCCACCGTTTCGCCCGTCATCCTACTTCTCTTTTCGTCAAGAACACGCCGACCTGCACTAAAAGCGGATTCCGATGCTACCGTGGACATCGGCACAGCTAAAATATCGCGTGCAATTGCAGACATAACAGGATATTGATTTCTAACACTCTTCCACCAAGATAATACATCTAGATTCTCTATTTGATTTTCATCATATGCAGACTGAAGATCATTTCGTAAATAAAATTCTAGTTCACTACTTAAAGATGAAGAAGATGAAGATAAACTTGAAGCATGTGTGTGTCTTCTCTGTGCAATGAATGAAAAAATAGATGACGAACGAGAACTACTAGAAGAAGGAATAGAGGTTTGTATTTGTGTTCTAGATCCACGAATTTTTTCATCATATATAGCATAAATATCATAAAGAAGTTGTTTTACCTCATTTTTAGCAGGTTCAGGATCTTTAATCATATTTTCACAGTATGCATCAAGTAAAATTAGCACGCCATTTAATTTAACTCTAGAATCAAATACAGCAGCTAAGTTATGCATAGGACATATCTTGTCCCAATACTCATTCCATTTAGATTTCATTAGGTCAATAATAGGCATTAACATCATCATATCTATGTTCTGCAAATTTTTGACTAATTATATATGCTTGTTGTAAAAATGAACATGAAGTTGGATAATAAATACCAGAAAGAACATTGGTAGCATTATAAAAACTAAGCAAAAAATCTTCCAAAATTTTTCCTTTATTCCAACCAGTTTCAGTCAATGTAAAGCCTAATCCACGATCATTAATATATGCACTTAATAAGTTTCTATATGGGTATGCATTATGTATCATGCTATATGTTGAGTTCCAACGAGTAATTACATCAAGTTTAAATTTTTTAAAACGTTTACCATGATTTATACATAGTTCCTTAAATTCTTGAAGTCTTGATCTTGAAGCATGAATAAAAGAAACTGCATTTCTAATTTTACCAATCACATCTTGAATCATACCCATGCCAGCTTGAACAGAAAGATTTAAGATATGACATGCACATCTAATATGCAATAAATTTCCATCTAACATGGGATGCAATGAGTCTTTTAATAATGCAACAGTAGAATTATTATTAGATGCATTATCAAAAGTAATAGACATAATTTTATCATTAATATTATATGAACATGCAGTTTGATAAATGATATTTGAAATTTGTTGTCCAGAATGTGGAAAATCAAAAGCACAAAAAGCAAGAATACGTTTATTTAATTGCCAATCATTATCAATATAATGAGCACTAATGGCAATAAAACAATTACTACCTACAGATGCTGACCAAATATCAGAAGTTAATGAAATTTTTACATTTAAAGTAGAAAGTGATTCAATTAAACTTTGTTTCATTGCTAAAAAGTTAGTCATAGCTACTCTTCTAAATGTACGCCTACTAGTTCTTTTGTAAGCAGGTTGTAGGTTTAATTGAACATATTCTTCGAAATTAAAAGATTCACATAAACTAAAAGGTAATTCATCCTTAACTATCCGTTTTACAAGTGCTTTTCTTTGATTTTCATGATTATATGCAAAATTACCTACAAGTAATCCCCCTTGTATATTAAGGGTACTTTGAGTTTGAGCATGAGAATCATGCATCCTATGACTCTCTTGATGTCTTTTTAAATGCCCTGTTCCCCCACTACTACTACAACTATAAAGTTTGGCACATTTTTTACATTTAGCTTTCCAGACTCCATCAACCATAACTCTATCAAATTCAGTCCATACAGCACTAGTCCTCTTACGAGAAGAGGTTTGATCTTCACTCGGTTCACTAGTTCTAGAGGAACTAGGAACATGGGGTTGGGGATTAGTTTCTTCTCCCTCAGAAACAGGAGGAATGCCAAACTGACTTTCCTCAAAAGATGACATATCTAAATTGATGAATTAAAAAAATAAAAACTAACCACAAAGAGGATTGGAGGAATTGAGTAGAGGGTCGGAGGGCAGAGGCAGAGCCGCAGAGCCGAGATTCTGAGCTTCCTCTTGTGCTCTCAACAGGAGTGACCTTCTCTTCTCAACAGGAACCTCCTCTTGTGTAGCACTTGAACACTTGCTAAATGCAAACTAAAAATTAAATTGCTAGAAGAGCACTTTAGAAGAGAGAAATAATAGTATTAGAGAAGGAGAGAATAGTTGGTTTGGTGTGGTGAGAATGAGGGAGGAAAGGGCTATTTATAGAAGCCCAAAAATTTTTTTTCCCCAAAATACCCCTCAATTCAGCCGTTATTGGACTGTTGGGAGGGGTAAAACCGACTTTTTCCCAAAATAGCCGTTGGAAACGGCTATTTTCCTCACCCCTCACCGTTGCGGGCCGTGCCAGGCATGGCCCGCAACGGCTCCAAACGGGCCGTGCCTGGCACGGCCCGTGGCGTGCCGTGCCCGGCCCGACCCGCCAATAGACGGGCCGGGGGCCGGGCCGGGCTTCCTTTTGCGCCCGCGCCGGGCCGTGCCGGCACGGCCCGTTTCGACCTTGGGCCCGGTGGGCCGGGGCCGGGCCGGCCCGGCACGGCCCGATGCCCAACACTATCAACAACCAACTTCCCTGTTCACACCTTGCCATACTTCCCACGCCCGCATTTTCCATGCATCCGGCCCATCACCTCCTCCCAACCAAATCCAGTGTCTTTCCTCTTCCGAACCAACCCAGCCTCCCTCCGGATCACGACATTCATCCAAAATCAAGTCCTCTGTTTCTCCTCATCCTCTTCTCCGGATCACACCAGTGAATTTTCCGAATCACCCGCGAGCGAGCTCATCTTTCCAACGTCTCCCTCAACTTCTCTTCATCCCACGTCATCATGCAAGTCCCCTTCATTCCATTTCAACTTCCACGTCCTCAGCCGAATCCAAACTCCATCGTCCGCAGAATCCTCCTGCGTCCAGCTCTCAACCACGGATCCAAGATGTTCTTCTAGATTTCCTCCCATTCGGATTAACTCCATCATCCACGGATGAATCCCCTGCATCCCGGAACCGAGTCTTCTCTGCCTTGCTGCGCGTTTGTTCCCAGCAACCCGAGCTTCACGTGCTCACCTCGCCTGTTCCGAGTCCATCCTATGTCCCAAGATAGATCCCCTCCACGGATAAGCTCTCATCTCGCTCAAAATCTTCTTCTGGATTAATCTCCGCTTTCATTCCGTTCGCAAGATACAACTTCCAGATAAGCTTCAAATCCCACGCTCTTCCCGATTGCCTCCCATGATTCTCTACTTTGGATTAACTCCATCATCCACGGGCAGAATAGAGTTATCCTCTCATCTTCTCAAAACAACATCCCATCTCCTCCCACGACCGGTTATTCAGCGATTCATCTTCATCTCGTAAGCCATATCCTCCTTCCGGATCACATATCCCAGCTGCCATCCGAATCCCCTGTTTCTCCGCGACCTCCTCCACGTCCTTCCCAAGCTCATCCTTCCAAGGAATAGAGCCGTCATCCCTTTCGGATTCATCCCAGCATCTTCCGGATCAGCACTCCAGCTTCCTCGGCTTCATCCTCTCGAGCTTCACGGCATCCAAGCTTTTCCTCCCAACTTATGGATCAACTCCATCCTTCCGCATCCAAAGATCCTCTGTTCTCAGCCGTATCCACCATTTTCAAGCCTCCCGCATCTCCATCTCAGCCGTAAGCTCAATCTGACGTCCACGTCCTCGACATCCCCTACAACCAAGGATCAAGCTGACTTCAGCCAACGAATTCCAGCTCCCAGCTCACCGACTTTCACATCCGGATCAGATCATCTCCCCATCTCGATCACGTCCATGGAACAGGAAGCCGTTCCTTGCCCTTATCTTCCCACTCGGAAGATCCTATCCAGAGAGGGAAACGGGAGGGCTGATGAAGGCTATAAAAGGGGGAGGAGACGGATCACATGGCAAGCTCTTCGCAGGCTAAGTTCCCACAGAAATAAAAGGAGGGAGAGAAGTTTGGGTATTGTGGGAATAACTCCCCACGGAAAGAAAAAAAAAATGATGAAGGGAGTTTGATTCTTATTCAGTTCATGTTGGGATTAGTCTGAGAAGGAAGACGAAGAAGGAAGGAACCCAGTCATGATGAAGGCCTTCTGCGACGTTGCTGCTACCCCCAACCATGGAAGGCTGATCTCTTCACTAGGGCAGGATGAAACCCTAAAAAGGGCCAAAGGTTTTGTATTTTTGATTTCTATTCTTGGAGTTATATAAACTTTATTTTGTTCTTAATGAATATTTTATTTCATCTCATATTTAATTTCTGTGATTTTAAGTATGACGTTTATACAACCGTTCTTCATGCTCACTAAGTTAATATAAGATCACCCATGCTTACGAAAGATGCAGTGTCCTGCCAAATTAGTTTAGGGTGGACATTTCATGCCAACCGAAGATAGATGTTCCTAAATTACTTTTGTGAAACTTTATTTGAATGCTTATTACACTTGTAGCCAATTTGCATGTTAATCCAAGAATAAATTAAAATACAATTAATTCTTGTTGCTTTGTTAGTGGTGATTTTTTGCCCTAGGTTTCCTCAAACTGATATCATTTTAATTGCATTTCTTATTAAATTGCTTAGTATAGTATTTTCACAAACTCTTCTTTACAAAGTTTTAAGAAAATAATTGTACCCCAATCCCTGTGGATCGATACTCGTAATCACTATCCTACAAGATACGTGCTATTGCGTGGTCTTTAAAGTTGACTATCAAGAATGCGATCTTGAACATGTTCATACAACTTTTAAATAGACTTTACCCACTCTTCTGCATCTCCACTAAACTATTGAGTATTAGGGAGTGGCACCAAATCCAAAGGACTAATGGGATTTTGTCCATAAACAACCTCAAATGGACTATGACTAGTAGTTTGACTAGTAGACTGATTGTAAGCAAACTCGGCTAGTGCTAGTAAGAGATCTTTTATTGTCGAATGTTTTTTCCCCCAAAACTTCTCAACAAACCGCCCAAACTTCGATTAACAACTTCTATTTGGCTATTTGTTTAGGGATAGCAAGTTGAACTAAATTGAAGATTAGTTCCAAGCTTCCGCCAAATGGTGGGCCAAAAATGACTCATGAACTTGGTATCTTGATCAGGAGTGATTGTCTTTGGAATGCCATTAAGCTTGACAATCTCTCAAAAGTAAAGATCAGCCACATGAGAAGCATTAAGAGTTTTACAACAAGGAACAAAATGCGCCATTTTGGAGTAGTGGTCAACAACCACCATGACAGAGTCTTTGTTCCTTTGAGTCTTTGGCAAACCCACAACAAAATCTATGCTAATATCTTCTCATGGTGAATTAGGAACTGGAAGTGGTGTGTGCAACCCTCTATTCTAGCCATGACTCTTGGCAACGTGACAAGTTTGACAATGCTCCAAGTGCCGCATAACATCTCGCTCTATTTTTGGCCAATAAATTTTTTTCTTGATAAGAGCAAGCGTCTTATCTCTTCCAAAGTGACCAGCAAGTCCACCATGAGCTTCAATGATAATAAAATTTCTCAAAAAATAGTTCGGAACACATAACTGGTTGTCCTTAAAGAGATAGCCATCCTATAAGAAAAAGTATTGGTAAGAATCCTTCGAGCACACTTCCCATATCTTTGCAAAGAAATGATCTTCTTTGTATAACTCCTTCATTATTTCAAAGCCCAAAATATTTGCACGTGCAGTGGCAAGCAAGTAATGTCTGCGACTTAAAGAACAGCTACTTGATTTTGAACACCCGCCTTATGCTTTAGAATAAATGAAAATATTGCAAAAACTCACTCCATTTGGCATGTCGGCTATTGAGTTTCTACTGGCTGTTCAAATACTTTAAAAATTCATGATCAAAGAAGAGAATAAATTTCTTGGGAAGGAGATAATGAGTCCAATGGTGCAAAGAGCGAACAATGGCATAAAACTCTTTGTCATAAGTTGAGTACTTCTTCCGAGAATCACTCAACTTTTCACTAAAGATGGCTATAGACTTACCTTCTTAGCTAAGAACAACACCAATACCCATATTTGAAGCTTCATGATCATTCTTGAATACTTTATTGAAATCGGGTAAAATGAGGATTGGAGCTTCAATCACCTTTCTTTTTAGGAGTTCAAAATTCTTCTCAGCTTCACTTGTCCATTTGAATATTCCTCTTTTTAAGTATTCAGTGATAGGAGCAATGATAGTGCTAGATCCTTTGATGAACCGCCAATAGAATGATGCAAGACCTGAAAACTTTGGATATCATGGATTGACCTTGGTGTAGGTGAACTCGTGATTGCTTCAATCTTGATGGGCTCCATCTTTATGCCCCTACTAGAAACAATATAGCCCAAAAATACAAGGCTTTTAGTAAAGAAATGACACTTCTTCAAATTGGCAATAAACTTCTGATCTCTTAGAGTATTGAACACTCATCAAAGATGCTCCAAGTGTCGTTCCTCATGCCTGCTATATACCAAAATATCATCAAAATAGATAACAATAAAATGTCCGATAAATAGTCTAAAGTCATGATTTATAAGCCTCATAAAAATGCTACAAGCATTAGAAAGCCCAAACGGCATAACCATCCATTCATATAGACCATCTTGTGTCTTGAAGGCCATTTTCTATTCGTCTTCTGGCCTCCTTCGAATTTGGTGATAACCGCTTCGCAAATCTATCTTCGAAAAGATAGTGGCACCATGAAGTTGATCAAGAAGATCATCAAGTCGAGGAATAGGAAAGCTGTATTTGACAGTAATCTTGTTCACTGCTCTATTATCAACCACATTGTTCGCCATGTTCCCTCTTTCTTAGGAATAAGAAGAGCAGGGATAGCACATGGGCTTATACTTTCTTTAACCAAGCCTTTAGCCTAGAGTTCTTTTACTTGCTGTTGCAACTCTTCATTCTCCTTAGGACTCATCCTATAGGCCGTCTTGGTAGGAATGACAACACCAAGTTCTAGATCAATGCAATGCTGAATATCTCTTATGAGAGGAAGACTAGGTGGAATATCCTCTGGAATGACATCAAGAAACTCAGGAAGAAAAGGCTGGAAAATTGGGGGTGGCTCATTCATTTCTTCGTTTTCTTGGAACACCACAAAAGCGCAAGCTTCAGTAGCACACTCCAACACGTTCTCAAGCTCACATTTTGAAAGTAAATTACTTTTCTTTCCTTGGTCTGGTTTGGAAAATTTCTCTAATCGAAGAGGACCCAAGATTATCTTAACTCCATCTTTCACAAAAGAATAAGTATTTCTGAACCCATCAATAATGGCTCTTCTATTATACTGCTATGGTGTACCCAAAAGTAGATGGCATGCATCCATAGGCACAACATCTCATAACACTTCATCCTTATCATTCTTTCCAATAGAAAATTGAACAAGACATCACTTATTGACTTTCACCTCGTTCCCTTTGTGAAACCATGTAAGCTTGTAAGGTTAAGGATGCGACTCCATCTTTAGTTTCAAATTCTCCACCATATCATTTGCCACAACATTTTCACAGCTCCCTCTATCGATAATAACTTCACAAACTTTGTCATGAGAAGTACATCTCGTGTAAAAGATGTTGGTGTGGAGCCACTCATCTTCATCTTTATGGTCAACGCTCAAACTTCGTTGAACAATAAGTGATTCTCTATTATCAGCATAAGTGACTCCTTTCTTTTCTTCAACAAAAGTCACAATTCTGCAATTTGGATGATCAGAGGCAATATGGCCAATTCATTGGTACTTGAAACATTTGCGAGCATCGGCAATTGGACGACTTGAACGATCTCCTGCTTCTTTCTTTGAAAACTTACAATTTGTAGCCTTACCTCCAGAAATTTGTTTAGAGGTTGCAAGACTCCCTCGGTTGGAAGGTCCCTCTTTTGTCATAAACTATTAGCTTCTTCCACAAGCCTCCTTAAGTTTCTTCTCCACCTTTAGTGCTAACTTGACAACATCAGCATAAGTCCAATATGGTTGTAGTTGGACAACATTCTCGATTTCCGTCTACAGTCCACCAAAATAGCGAGCGATAATCTGCTCCTCTAGCTCGGCAACATCACATTTCGTAGAAGAAATGGTCTTGAGACATGTTAATTTCTTGTACTTATATTGTATATTATTTTATTATTTTATTCTTGTAATTTTATTACAAGACAGTGTTTTAATCATTCCTTGTCCTCTTTAATTTCAGTTGTTTGAAATTTATATGGTGGATTCAGTGAAATTTCTTAGAATTTTGATGAGGTTTTCTTTGCTATTCTTTTGTTTTTCTCTGCAATTCATGATATGCTTTCAGCGACCTTGAGGTGAAACATGCTAAAATTTGGAGTTGAAATTCTAGTCTTTGCTGCTGTTTGATAGTTGCAATCCTGTGGGTTCAGGACACTTTGAATCTTGATGTTTAGGGCCTGATTGATTTTATCTCTGAATTTATTTGGTAGAGTCTAGTTTGTTTCAACCAGATCATTGAATAGATTGCTTTAAGCTTCAGTGTTGTAGAGGACCAGAATTTGTTTGGGCTTGCAGTTGGTGGATGGAACTACTTATCATGTCCTTGTATTATTTTATTTATTTTTATTTTTTAAATCTATTGAACTGTTCTACGTACGAAGTCAAAATCAGCAGCCGGATTCATTTGTGAGGTGATCGAGTTTTGATTAGTACATTTTCAGTTATTTAGTATTTGAAGTGGCTATAAACATGGTGAAAAGGTTTGATAAGAATGACTGGTGTGAACATTTTGCAAGGGTTTAATTAGAATGGTTTTGATCTTTGATTTTTTTATAAAATTGTATTACTTTAAAATGGAGTTGATGTTATAATTTAAGGGAATATGTATATAATTGTCTTACATTTTGCCTAGTGTGTTGAAAATTTTAGCTCTGAATTTCTCGGTGTGATATTAGCAATTGTTGGAACAATATCCATCACTTGCTGCTTCCTTGTTAATGATACCTTTCTGACAAAAAAAATGGTAGATCTACCAAATTGTTAGCTGACAATAGCTTTTCATAATCCTCCATAAATTAAGGAATATATGATGATAGTGGCTGCTTGAATAAATAATCTAAATTGTTTAATTTGTAGTGCAGTGCTTTGAGTTTATAGCTAATGCGGATTTAAGGTCTTTGAGCTTTTGTTATGACTTGATTAGTATTTTAGCTTGACTTAGATGAATTTAATGAGTGAATATGAATGATTATCGGCTTAAAGTTAGCATCTTTTGCAAGAAATAAGAATCAATTATCTGTACTAAAACATGGATTTTATTTGGTTTTGGATGCATAATGTGAATTTGATATATGTCTGAGATCCTTAGCTTCATGTACATCAAAACAAGATATTCTAAGGATTGAATTCGAAATTTAAATTTCAGCAAGACAAGATTACTACAGGATTCAACAGTTTTAGTAGTTTTAGTTGAAATTAGAGAAAAATCATTATCATTATAAGAAATCAAAAAGTATTAGAAAAATAAATTACAGGATCTCAATGTTAGAGCCATCTGATAATTTTTTGTGTGGTCACCAACTCAGGCCATTATATTATCTAATATAAAAGTGTCATAAAAATTTGTCGAAGGATATGTACTATGTTAGTGCTTTAGCAACATTCAATGCTAGGCATGGTATATATGTGCTAGTGCCTGGCTGGTACACCATTAAGTCATGATACTTCGATTATTGTTCTAAAGAAAGTAAGAAATGATAAAAATTGCAGAAACAGATGACACTGGCCAACTAGTTTTTGGCTAGAGATTTGAAACAAACCCCAGTTTTGGATCTGTTCTGGCTAGAACTAATTGTTTGATTTGGTTTGGAGTGTTGGACAAAATTTTAAAATTAAAGAGATGCATGTGATTAACTTCTTATGAGGAGTAAGTTAAAATTGAATTGAACCAAACTCTGAACTAGGGAAGCCTCTTGTTGTACTGTTTCCAAGTTTTTCCCTTTATTCAGACGCACTTCATGTTGTTTGAGGAAATGTTAGATTTAGAGTGAACTTGAATAGCATCTGGTTATTTCTGTAAGGAAAAAATGCTTTGTAAGCATTCTCATGAGAGTAGTACTTTTAGTCAGTGATGGAAGTTTAACAGTATTCACTCCATCCCTTTGCAGGTCTAACTGATAAGAAAGTAAAGCATTGTTTGTCTATTCTCTTCAACTAGCAACTGTCAAGAGTTCATGTCTGATCTCGACGTCCAGCTCCCCACTTCATTTGGTATTTTAACAGATGACAGTTGAGTATAAGTGTGGATCTTTCTGTAACAAGCTGTTGATACACCTGTTGATCTTTTGGGTGTAGATCCATTTGCTGAAGCAAATGCTGAGGACTCTGATGCTGGTGCAAAGGAGTATGTCCATGTGCGCATACAGCAGCGGAATGGCAGGAAGTGTCTGACCACTGTGCAGGGATTGAAAAAAGAGTTCAGCTGTAACAAGATTTTGAAGGATCTCAAGAAGGAGTTCTGCTGCAATGGTACTGTTGTCCAGGACCCTGAGCTGGGCCAGGTACTATATTGCTATGTGTAGTCGACTGCTGTGATATGTGAATATTTATCTTGTATATGCATCCGTAAGCTTGTGAATGGATAAACTTGTGTATTTTTTCTCGTCATTTATAGGTTATTCAACTTCAAGGTGATCAGCGGAAGAATGTTGCTACTTTTCTAGTTCAGGTACAACAACTTATTACCAAGGTTTCTCGGTTAGAGTTGATCTGTGTTGGTGAGATTAGAAAGAAAAAAGAGCCCCTTGTGCATGAACTTGTAGACTATAGTACCAATATGGAGATTGTACTTAAGAAGTTGGCCTTTACTTTTTCCTTCTCATGTTGAGGGCCTGCTTGAATGCCCAAGTCCCATATTCCCGTGTGAAAAATGAGATTTGGAGGTGAAAGAAAAGTTTCGGGGATTGGGGGGACGTGTTC
This sequence comes from Phoenix dactylifera, assembly GCF_009389715.1. NCBI lineage: Eukaryota > Viridiplantae > Streptophyta > Magnoliopsida > Arecales > Arecaceae > Phoenix > Phoenix dactylifera. The sequence continues at coordinate 586,748 of NW_024067682.1, forward strand.
GAGTTGCAACAAAACTGAGATATTTGGAATGGCAGAAATAAAAATTTTAGATTGATCTAGCATCCCAGCAAGAAGGTAGTTGAACAATTCACCAAAAAAAGAAGGTTGTTGAACAAAGGGATTAGGGGATCAACCAGTTCTTCCCAATTATTTCTTCTCAGTATGTAACAACCCAAGATCTCACTCAAAATGGCTAGCCGGAAGTTACTAATTGGGTTCATTGATCCTGTATAAATACCCAAGATCTACCCAGTGAATAACCGATGTGGGACTAAACACACGCCTGCACGGGTCCTCACATACTCTTCCTGTTCAAGTTCTGACGTCTTCGTCAGGCTAAGGGTTCAAATCCATTCAAATCTAATTACAAACACCACGATCGGCTCATGGTTAGTTCTAATGGATTCGTGCTGCAGTGTCCTTTAGTCCACATAGATTATGAGCCGAGTCTGCTCTGATACCATTTGTAACAACCTAGGATCTTACCCAAAATGGCTTGTAACAACCCAGGACCTCACCCAAAATAGCTAGCCGGAAGGTATTATTTGGGTTCCTTGATCCTGTATAAGTACCCAAGATCTATCCAGCAAATAACCGATGTGGGACTAAACACATGCCCGCACGGGTCCTCACATGGCTAGCCAGAAGTTTTGGATTTCTTGATTTTGTATAAATACCCAAGATCTATTTAGCGAATAACCGATGTAGGACTAAACACACGCCCGCACGGGTCCTCACACAGCATCTCTCACTTCTGTGACACAGTGGATAAGCATCCCAATATGGGATTTGCAATGTGCAAACAAATGAATGCACTGGCATTGGCATCCAAATAGCTCGTTTATGCTTACACAAACATCCAAACAGAATGCATGAGTATACATGCACTTATAAACATGCATTTCTCATTGGCATGAAGGCAATTGCTGATCTTGGGAAATGTTAGGACATTGAAAGAGGGTTTAGCACAAGAAGAGTTGATCTTTTATCTGTCGAAGCATCACGGTGTCTAACCTTTTTTTATTTTGTTGCAGGCTGGCATCGTTAAGAAGGAACATATCAAGATTCATGGCTTCGGAGTAACTACATATTTATCTAACTACATATTAGGTTATTGGTCTGCAGGTTTTAAAGGGACTAATGTTATTGGCAAGCTAGTAAAGTTGATTATATAACATGTTTGTAGGTTTTAGGGGATATCCCGGTCAAATGACCTGCTTCTTCTACGTCCTCTTCTGTAATAAGAGAATATTCCCTTTCCTTGCTTTTGCTTTAACTTTCAGTTGTTCATTTACTTACTCGGGATTTATCGACGTTCAGATCTGCAGTTCTGGGTTATAATGAAAGGGGTTCGCATCTTGATACATTTGCTCCTTTGGATCTTTATAGTTGTGAGGCATCCATTGTTTTCCTTTTAGTTGCTTCGAGACGCTGTACCTGTGCGTGTTTTATTATGGGGATTGGTGAGCATGCAACTGATGGTGCTTCTTGCAGCAGTAAATATGAAGTTAGACTTTATGTGATACACCAAAATATTCAGTTGCTGATATGGAATATTGCCCTGGATTTCTGACCTGTTTTACGCGGAATTTTGTTAAATTTTTTGGGCATCTGTGAGCGGCAGAAAGTGAGAACCTCTGTGCTTGGAGTTTGTTTGCTTTGTCTGCTCAGTTTGGCTCATGAAGCTTCTTAAGAATATACTCTTTGGAGTATTTTCAAGCTCAAGGTCAAGCTTGATGCTGGATGTATTATTGAGAAGGAGCTTTGTCAAGCTGTGTCAATACAATTAAACAGGATTTGAATTAGTCCTCTGCGATCTTGTTGGACCACTGATGACAGTAAAGGAATGATCTATTGGAGTGGAATCAAATTCAGTCTAGTCTGACGGTGGGTGGTTCAGAAGGCTTAATAATAGAGATCGTATAAGAATATATAGTTGCTCTGATGATAGGAGATGGAATTCTTAACAAGGGGAGGCCAAGCAGGATGGTTTAGGTCAGAGGAGAAGGGACCATTGCAGAAGCTAGTTTGGTAGCTGAGGTCGGATTGAATTTTGACCCTGAAGTGCTTAAGATGATTTTGGTCATAACGTCAGCATGCCAATAAAGATTTCCCATGATTTATATCTGTAAGATCATCAGAATACCCGAAAAGCCAAACGAACCAATCAGCCCTGTTCGGTAGGATCCGAGATTTCTGCTAAGCTCTAAGTCTGAAATACCGACCACCTTTTCTTCAGAAAGCTATTAGTTTAAAGATTCAAACATATTAGCTTGATTTAATTACTACTTATGCTCTCCATCACAAGAGGGAGCGGAACAAAGGCAGCTCGCTTAACAGTGTGATCAGTTCTGACGTTAAGATTTATCCTCTCCTTTGGTGGAGTATAGTTGCAACTTGAGATGCATGTTGCTCCTTTCCTACACTTGGCCCTTAGGTGGCCTTCCTAGCCTTACCTAAATTGGACACTAGACAGAGCAAAGAGTAAATGAAAGAGAGAGAGCTCTCTTAACTAACATCTCTTCTATAAAGCCTGGGGAGAAGAATTTGTAACTGGATCTATCAAGAAGACTGGATTTACAAGGAGTCACTACAACATCTTGATGACAATATCGAGCCCACTAGATTTTTTTCTTGGTAGCCAACCCTAGAGATTTCTCCGGGAGCATACTTTAGAGATAAAAAGACTGAGCCCACTCAAATTTCTCTAGGTAGCCAACTACAAAGATACCACCGGAAGCATACTCCGGAGATGAGAAGACCAAGCCCACTCGGATTTTCTTTAGGTAGCCAACTCCAGAAATGCCTCGGAGAGGATACTCTAGAGATGAGAAGACCGAGCCCACATGGATTTTCTCTAGGTGGCCAACTCCAGAGATGCATTCGGGAGCATACTCTGAAGATAAGAAGACCGAGCCTACTCGAATTTTCTTTGGGTAGCCAACCATAGAGATGCCTTCAGGAGCATACTCCAGAGATGAGAAGATCGAGCTTACTCAGATTTTCTCTAGGTAGCTAACCCCAGAGATGCCTCCGGGAGCATACTCTGGAGATGAGAAGATCGAACACGTATGGATTTTTTTTAGGTAGCCAACCCTAGAGATGCCTGTACGAGCATACTCCAGAGATGAGAAGATTGAGCCCACTCGAATTTCTTCTAGGAGCCAACCCTAGGGATGCCTCAGAAAGCATACTCCAGAGATGAGAAGACCGGCCATCGCGCCGAATGTTCGAAGAGTCAACCGACCTCTTTAGGTTGATAATGGCCCAAGCAGGAGAACCAAATGTCGTGCCAAAGGCTTAGTATGCCAACTGACCTTCTTTGGTAAATAATGGCCCAAGCAAGAGAACCGACCACCGCGCCAAAGGCTCGACATGCCAACCGACCTATTCAGGTTGACAATGGCTTGAGCAGGTGAATCAACCTCTATATCGAAGGCTTGGTGTGCCAACTGGCTCCCTTAAGTCGATAATAGCCCGAGTAGGTGAACCGGCCGCTGTGCCAAAGGTGAGCATGCCAACTGACCTATTCTAGTCGAGAATGGACCAAGTAGGGGAATCGACCATCATGCCAACTGGCCCCCTTAGGTCGAGAATGGACCGAATATGAGAGCTAGCTATCGCATCGAAGGCCTGGCTTGCTAACTGATGTCTTTGAGTCGAAAATTGTTCGAGTAGGAGAACTGCCCGCTGCACAGAAGGTTTGGCATGCCAACAAACCTCTTTAGGTTAGGAACGGACCAAGTAGAAGACCAGGTCCACTCAAAATTTCTTGGGAGCTGGACTTCGAGAAAATCATCCGAAGAGCCCAAGACAAGGTAAAGCTTCACAACCAGGAGGGTTCAATGAGAGAACTTGAACTCAAATAAAGAAATAAGGAACAACAAGTAAAACCAAAGCTAGGTACTTCAAAAAGTTTTTTTTTTACGTTATCTTCTAGTACATGCATTAATCTCGGCAGAAACCAAGCAATAAGTGCTACAGTCAAAGGCCGAGGCCTGTCACAAACTCAAACAAAGAGCAAACAACAACACGATGCAAACCAAGACCGAAGTCAGGTACTTGGAAAACTCTTTGTTTTCAATAAAGTTGTGAATTTTTATACTGACCTCAGAAGAGGCCAAACAAAAAGAAGAATACATCAAACTTGGTTCACTCGAATGAAAAAAAAAAGCAAAAACAACAAGGTAAGGGGCTTTATTCCTAGCCTTTGCCACCCCTGTTGCTGCCGAAGTACCTAGTTTTCTTCGATTGAAAAGATCTTGATCTTCGTGAAGATCCTTGCTTGCAAGGTTGTTTCCTGAGGGATCGGTTTCTCAGACACGATCTTTGATGTCAAGGCTAAGATCCAAGATAAGAAGGGCATCCCCTCAGATCAGCTCCTTTGCCTCTACCCCTCAGTTTCTTCACCGTTGCCGCTGCCGACCTTGATGTCTTCATGAACTCTCAGGTTGTTGCCTTCATCGCTACCTTCGCCGCCCTCGCCTCCATAGTCATTGTTGTCAAAATCGGAGAAGTCCATCCTCAAAAAGAGTTGTCGTGCCCAAGCTCGGCATTCTATGAAGCCCTTCCTGAATGCGTTGGCTGCAGTCTCCAGGGCCCCCTCTTTGAACTCCTCGAAGGCACGATATTCTTTGATCGCCCCCACAACCTTTGCCTTATCATGAATGGCTCCTCCCTAGCTTCAGCGGCCTTCCACTCGACCTAGATCAGTTTATCGGCAAGCTCCAAGACCTTCTACTTGGAAGTGCAGTAGGCCTCTCTAGATGAGGACAATTTTTTCTCCATGATCATTGCTTGGGTCTGCACTGCTGAGGCATGTGCTTCTATGAATCTGACTTTGTCTTTGGCTATGTTCTCCCTCAGCTCAGCCTATTGAACCTGCACCTCGGCAGCCCCCATCCCCGCCTCGACCAGACAGGTGTGCTTCTCGGTGATCTCTGCCCTTGCTTTGTGCTCCAAGATGCATCACGAGAGTGTCCTGATCCTCTCATGCACGCAGCTAACCATGAGGGTGTGCTGAAGAAAAGAGGAAGTCATTTGTCGGGAAGTGACTTGGTAAAGTGATGCGGGATGAATGCGAGGGATTTAAACATAAGGATTATCAGTAAGTTATGTTGATTAACTAGCCTAATAGCAGCAGAAAATTCAGTCACATATGGGATAAGAAAACATTAACATGAGCATAGTAATTTCAAGACTAGTTACCTGCACGTACTAATTCATTTAGGACTTAGAAGAATGGACCATTGTGGTTGAGAAACCACTTGATTAGGACACTTCCTTCAATAAATCAGACCTAGAGTTGAGGTTTACCAAACATTGAACTTCTGGATTTTTTTTTGGAGGATCCTTGATCTCACTCTTGAAGGTTGATGATTGGATGACCAAGCTTCATCTTCCGTTGCAACAGGGCCCTTTTGCTATTGGTTTGGAAGGATAATTGACCCAATGACATGGAGTACTTTAAGGACCTGCAAAGAAACAGGGATTAGAACTTTGGCGTGAGAGAGGAATGGAAATCACAAAAGAAAAAGGAGGCGAGAGGAGGTAGGGCAATGGTGGATGTGGTTGTGGCTTTAGGGCCTCACGCCCAACTTGGAACAAGGGCCTCACGCCCAACCTTCTCTCAAGGTGACGAAGCAAGATTGCTAAGGAAGAAAGAAGCACTTTTTATTCATTCATCAATTGAAATTACAAGATATCATAAGGAGGTATTTATAGACTTTCCTCATGATTTGAAATTTAAACACATAATGAATGGCGCTCCACATTTGAAGGCTTGGTTGCTAGAGAAAAGAAAAGAAAGTCGGCCGGCTTTAAGGGGGAGGATTTGAAAAGTTGTTGGCTCCCATTTGAAATTTTCTTGCATTTAAATTGTGGCCGACCTCTTAGACTTTGAATTTGGGTGACGTGTCAACTTGTATGAGGTGGCATGGTGATTGGTTCTTCTGATGAGGTGGCATGACATTGCATTGGTTTCTTTGATGAGATGATGTGGTCGGCTCCTTATGCTTGACTTCATCCTGGTTGGCGTGCTTCCATTGGTTGGAGTGGTGGTGAGGTGGCCAGCTGATGTTGATGTGGATGCCGAGGTGGTGCTCCAAGGGTGTGCAAAGGTGGTGGTAGAAACATGCAACATATCCTGACTTGGCTTGCTTTCTAACTTATTGAGGCTTGCTTTCTGACTTATTGAATTTATTTACAGGACTCGATCAAAGCCACAGTGATCTTGAGTTAATTGATTGGAGTCTTTTCTGAATTCTGGTGCCCGCACCAATTCTCCCGGGGTGGGAAGAATTCGACTCTGTCGAACAGGGGTTGGTTTGGCTGTGGTACTTTTCTAGGAGATCTGGGTTGAGTCTCTGTAGGTCCTCTCGAGTAATCCATGAATCATCAGATTTTGGTCGACCCTCCCAGTTAACCAAATAGCGTTGGTACCCTTTGTTCCGGGTGGTGATAGCTTGATCATCCAAAACATGTTCAACCCTATCTCTCGATTCTGGAAATGTGGCTGGAGGGCACTCAGGTGTGGGTTCACTCTCAATGGGAGCATGATCAAAAGGCTCACTAGGTATCAATGTTGGTCCCTTATACTCTATAAGGTCTGAGATGTTGAAGGTCGAGCTAATACCAAAATCAAGGGGTAAGTCAACCACATAAGCGTTAGGTTCAATTTTCTTTAATATCCTAAATGGACCTGCACTGCGGGCATGCAATTTTTTCATAGTTCCCGGGGAAAACCTTTCAGGTTTTAGTCTAATCATTACATAGTCTCCTTCAATGAATTCCTTAGCCCGTTTGTGACGATTAGCTGCTTGCGCATAAGCTTTGTTACTCATGTCAATTTTCTTACTGATTTCATTATGTAAATCCCTGACATGTTGTGCATATGATTCTGCTGTCTCTGAGACTCATGCATGTGAGGATAATGGAATAAGATCTACAGGTTTCCTAGGTTTATATCCATGGACAATCTCAAAGGGACTCTTTCCTGTGGATCTATTGACTGAGCTGTTATAAGCGAATTCAGCGCGTGATAATAGGAGATCCCAGTTTCCTAGGTTGTCACCGACAAGGCATCTCAATAAGTTCCCTAGACTCCGATTAACGACTTCGGTCTGACCATCAGTTTGAGGGTGGTAGGCAGTGGAGAATTTGAGTTTGGTTCCTAGCATATGCCAAAGGGTCTTCCAGAAATAGCTAGTGAACTTAACGTCTCTATCTGATACGATGGTCTTGGGTAAACCATGTAGCCTAACCACTTCATTTAGAAAAAGTTTAGCTATTTTTGAGGCATCATAAGTCTGGGAACAAGGTATGAAATGTGCCATTTTGGAGAATCGGTCTACCACGACATATACTGAATCATGTTTTCTCAGGGTTTTGGGTAATCCTAACACAAAGTCCATGCTAATATCTTGCCAAGGGCATTCGGGGACTGGTAGGGGAGTGTATAGACCGGTGTTTTGTCGTTGTTGCTTTGCTGTGGTGCAGGTTCGACATCGGGCTACTATTTGGGCAACGTTTTTCTTTAGACCTGGCCAAAAGAACTGGTCTTCAACTTCTAAGATGGTTTTGTTCCTACCAAAATGACCAGCTAGGCCTCCTGCGTGGATTTCCCAAACTAGAAAGTCTCGGGTGGAGGTACGGGGAATGCACAACTTATTTCCTTTGAAGAGGAATCCGTCGTGAATGGTAAAATCGGGAAATTGGCTCGAGGGTCCTTGACGGATTGATTGGTAGGTTTCCTTAAAGTCGGGGCAATGTTCATACTCCTCCTTGAGCCTTTCAAAACCTATGACTTCGGTACTAACAGAAGTGAGGAGCATAGATCGTCTACTAAGGGCGTCGGCAACACGATTTTCTTTTGCAGCCTTATGTTTTAGGACGAAGGTATAGGCTTGGATGTACTCTACCCATTTCGCATGTCTAGGGTTCAACTTTTTCTGAGAGTTGAGGAAACGTAGGGCTTCATGATCGGAGTATAGGACAAACTCTAGTGGCAGAAGGTAGTGTCTCCAGTACCTTAGGGCTTGGACCACTGCATACAACTCTCTATCGTAGGTAGAATATCTTAGCTTGGCGTCGTTTAATTTCTCACTAAAGAATGCTACTGGGTGGTTTTCCTGACTTAGAACGCCTCCAATCCCGACTCCTGATGCATCACAGGCAACCTCGAAAACTTTGGAAAAGTCGGGTAATCTCAATATAGGTGCTTGTGTCATCTTGTCCTTATAATCTCTCTAAAGCCTTTTCAGCTGCCTTGGTCCACTCAAAATTTTCTCTCTTAAGGCAATCAGTAATGGGGGCAACAATTGTGCTGAATCCTCTAATGAATCTCCTGTAGAATGTGGCTAGACCATGAAAGCTACGAACGTCATGAATGTTTTTAGGTACTGGCCACTCGATTATGGATTTGACTTTTTCGGGATCGGCAGATACTCCTTCAGTGGTCACGACAAATCCTAAAAAGATAGTCCTATGTGTCATGAATTCACATTTCTTTCGATTAGCATAGAGGCTATCTTGTCTAAGTGATTGACAAACTTGTCTAAGGTGATTTAAGTGGTCATCTTTTGTTTTGCTATATATGAGAATGTCATCGAAATAGACCACTACAAACTTTCCAATGAATGTCCTTAAAACTTGGGTCATGATCCTCATAAAGGTACTAGGTGCGTTGGATAAACCGAAAGGCATCACTACCCATTCAAATAAGCCGTCCTTAGTCTTAAAGGCGGTTTTCCATTCATCCCCTGGCCTAATTCTTACTTGATGATAGCCACTCTTAAGATCGATTTTGGAGAATACCGTGGCTCCGGCCATCATATCTAACATGTCGTCTAGACGGGGAATAGGGAAACGGTATTTGACGGTAATCTTATTGATGGCACGACTATCTACACACATTCTCCAAGTGCCATCTTTCTTAGGGGTCAGAAGGGCAGGTACTGCACAAGGACTTAAACTCTCCCTAATGAACCCTTTCCTAAGTAACTCGCCAACTTGCTTTTGCAATTCTTGGTGCTCTGAAGGATTCATCCTATAATGGGGTAGATTGGGCAAGGTGGCTCCTGGAACTAGGTCTATGGCATGCTGAATGTCCCTTAAAGGTGGTAGGTTGTCAGGAAGATCTTTAGGAAATACATCTTTGAACTCCTCTAAGATTTCAACCACTTCTTGAGGGTGTGCTACTGGGGTTTGGTCCAGGGTCTCCTTAACAGCCAACATCCAAATGGGTGAACCTTCATTGATCTCTTGCTCTAATTCCTTAGCATTGATTAGGTTCAATCCAGGTTTCTTTTCCTTCAGACTACTACTAGCTCCCCTCTTAATGTTGTCCTTAGGTGGGGTAGGGTGAACTACAATATTCTTTCCATTATGATTGAAGGAACATGAATTTGATCGTCCAAACAGGATAGCATCATGATCGTATAGCCATGGTCTGCCTAGGATAATGCTACTTACTCCCATAGGAAGGACATCACACCATACCTTCTCCTGATAGGATTGGAATTGTATCTGGACTTGGCATCTAAGTTTAATGGGTATTGAGGTCGAATTTATCCAAGATACCTTATAGGGATTGGGATGGGGTACGGTAGGCAACCCTAAACTCTTGATGGTGTTGGTTGATATGGCATTGACACAGCTTCCACTATCTAAGATGATTTTGCAGGCTTTTTCTCCTATTTTGATAAAGGTTTGTAGGATGTTGGTCCTACGCCAATCTTCTTGTTCTTTAGCCTGGGTCAATATACATCTCACAACTCCTAGAAATTCAGACGTCTCAATGATTTCTTCCTCTTCTTCATATTCATCTACCAAATTGGTCTCTGCTTCGTAGACTTCTTCTCCATAATTCTCTAGGGTCTCAGGATCTTCTTCTTCTACTTCTCCTATGTGTAACGCTCTAGTGGGGCATTGGCTTGCATAATGTCCTATTTTATGACACCTAAAACAAGGGACATTGTTTTCCTTTCTACCTTCAGGGGCTTTCCTTTGTCGTCCCTACGAGCCTGTGGAGTGATAGGATTGGGTCTGTGTGATGGGTTTGAACTTGGGTTTGGCCTGCTTCCAGGGTTGCTAATCCTATTGGGTTCAGGTCGTCGAAAAATGGGTCCCCTCTGGAATCGTTCGCAGTTTCTGGCAATCTGGTAGGCTTGGTCTAAATCATGAATTTTCCTTAAGAACAATTCCCTTTGAATGTCCTCCTTAAGACCAGCTCTAAACCTAGATAGGGTTACGGCTTCTGACTCGACTATGTTGCACCTCATAGCGAACTCATCAAATTTGGCAATGTATTCAGATACAGTTTTCCCTCCTTGATTTAATCTTTGCCATTGATCTAGTAACCTCTGTTCGTAGGATAATGGGACGTATTTCTCTCTTAGCTTAATTTTCATCTGTCTCCATGTATTGATAGGTAGTTCTTCTCTTTGCCTAGTGATCCTCTCAATATTTCCCCAGTATAACCTTGCATGTCGTGTCAACCTAAGCTTGGCAAATTTGAATTTTCTTTCTTCCGACATTTCATACCACTCAAAATATTGATCCATGTCATTTTCCCAATCAATGTATACCTTAGGGTCTAGACTTCCTTCGAAGGAGGGTGCATCAAGTCTGATACTCCTAAGGGCTCGTTCATCCTGGTCTACATGATCCTGTTGTGGTCGTCGCTGATTATGTTCAGGAGTGAAAAGGTGGCGATGGGGTTGGGGTGTCAATTCAGGTTCCACGCGGGTCTGTTGATTTTTCTCTAGGGTTCCTAGCCTCTCCTCAACTTGATCAAACCTATTGTTCAATTGTTTGAACTGCTCAGTCATAGTCCTTAGGATGGTCTCAAGATTGGGGTCCATGGCTTCAATGGGTTGTGTATGTGATGGGTTGTAGGGTGATCCTGATCTAGTTGTCATACAAGGCTCAAGACAAAACAAAATGACTAGCCTATGCTAGGGTTTGCTAAATCTAAATCAAAGACTTATCTAATCAAAATTGGTTCACCACTTGCCCAGGCCAATTGGACCAAGAGTTCGTGTAACCGCCATTAACCATACTTAGCTGACACCAACCGCTTAACGGGGCTGGGCTGATAAGATGGTAGCCACGACCCTGATCGGAACTTTTCTAGACAGCAAGGAATTAGCCAAATTCAATTAGCCTAAAAACTCGTTGTGGTTTCTAAGTTAAGTTGGCTAGTTGAGTTTTAAATTAGGCTTAGGTTCTAGATTTATGAGGGTGGTTGTTTTGGGCTAAGGAAAGGTGATGAAATCCTTCCCTTATGTTGCAATTAGAGTGCCCTTAATATGATTTATGATGGATGCAACTATTTTAAATGTCCACTCAAGTTGAGATTTAAAATTTCAAATTTCAAATTTCGAATTTAAACTTTTGAATTTTGAATTTCAGATTTGAATTTTAGTTTTCAGCTTTTGAATTTCAAATTTCAAATTTCAAGTTTAAATTTCAAATTTAAATTTTGAATCTCAAATTTTTTTGGTTTCAATTTAAGTTCCCATTTTTAATTTCGAATTTTGAATTTCAAATTTGGATTTCAGATCTAATATTTCAAAATTTCAAGTTTTGAAATTCGAATGCAAAAGTCATATTGGAAATTTCAGATTTGGAAATTTTAGATTTGGAAATTTCAGATTTGGAGCCCAAACCTAGAATTTCAAATTTAACTTTGAAATTGTTAACTTCAAATCCTAAATTTATGGAGATCAGATCTCAACTTTAATAACTAAAATTCGGAATTAAAATTTGAAATATTCAGATTTAATTCATAAACTTAATAAGGCATGCAAACTAGGATTTTGGCATCAATGGATTTCAGAAAAGTGCAGAAATTTCAGCAAGTGCAGAATTTCAGCATAATCAATGTGCGTGTCCTAATTAACCTTGCTCTGATACCAAAAATGATGCGGGATGAATGCGAGGGATTTAAACATAAGGATTATCAGTAAGTTATGTTGATTAACTAGCCTAATAGCAGCAGGAAATTCAGTCACATATGGGATAAGAAAACATTAACATGAGCATAGTAATTTCAAGACTAGTTACCCGCATGTACTAATTCATTTAGGACTTAGAAGAATGGACCGTTGTGGTTGAGAAACCACTTGATTAGGACACTTCCTTCAATAAATCAGACCTAGAGTTGAGGTTTACCAAACATTGAACTTCTGGATTTTTTTTTGGAGGAGGATCCTTGATCTCACTCTTGAAGGTTGATGATTGGATGACCAAGCTTCATCTTCCGTTGCAACAGGGCCCTTTTGCTATTGGTTTGGAAGGATAATTGACCCAATGACATGGAGTACTTTAAGGACCTGCAAAGAAACAGGGATTAGAACTTTGGCGTGAGAGAGGAATGGAAATTACAAAAGAAAAAGGAGGCGAGAGGAGGTAGGGCAATGGTGGATGTGGTTGTGGCTTTAGGGCCTCACGCCCAACTTGGAACAAGGGCCTCACGCCCAACCTTCTCTCAAGGTGACGAAGCAAGATTGCTAAGGAAGAAAGAAGCACTTTTTATTCATTCATCAATTGAAATTACAAGATATCATGAGGAGGTATTTATAGACTTTCCTCATGATTTGAAATTTAAACACATAATGAATAGCGCTCCACATTTGAAGGCTTGGTTGCTAGAGAAAAGGAAAGAAAGTTGGCCGGCTTTAAGGGGGAGGATTTGAAAAGTTGTTGGCTCCCATTTGAAATTTTCTTGCATTTAAATTGTGGCCGACCTCTTAGACTTTGAATTTGGGTGACGTGTCAACTTGTATGAGGTGGCATGGTGATTGGTTCTTCTGATGAGGTGGCATGACGTTGCATTGGTTTCTTTGATGAGATGATGTGGTCGGCTCCTTATGCTTGACTTCATCCTGGTTGGCGTGCTTCCATTGGTTGGAGTGGTGGTGAGGTGGCCAGCTGATGTTGATGTGGATGCCGAGGTGGTGCTCCAAGGGTGTGCAAAGGTGGTGGTAGAAACATGCAACATGTCCTGACTTGGCTTGCTTTCTGACTTATTGAGGCTTGCTTTCTGACTTATTGAATTTATTTACAGGACTCGATCAAAGCCACAGTGACCTTGAGTTACTTGATTGGAGTCTTTTCTGGATTCTGGTGCCCGCACCATAAAGATTTATGAAACTTACCCGAATGATCGTGGCATAGGCCCCTCGAAGAAATCAATGGCATTAAGGAAGAATACGAGCTCCCTATCGGCTCAGAGCTACATGGCTCAGACCAGCTCCCTCGCCACCTCAGGCGTCTTCAGATCTAAGCCGAATCTGAGGGTTAGGGACACCCTTATATAGGGGCATGAACGGCCTCGATCGGAGCACCAGTCTGGCTACCTGAGTAGAACGAGCCATGTGTCAGCCTAGGGTATGACACGGGCGATCCAAACGATTCGCTACATTAATGGCATCTCTGTGTCAGCCCGCAATTATGACATCTCAAGATATCTTGGATCCGATGATGCTTCCGAAAGACCGTTCGACACACTTAACGCCCTTGATGAAGGTCTCGCCCTCAATCAAGGTGACTGCTTGACTTCTATTCAGCCTCAAAAGTGCGGTGTAAGTGATGAGAAAAATATGGGACACCTTGACCTCAGTTCAGACTGACCCCCCTAACCGCGGACATGAACCAAGGTAACGACTTTAGCTCCAACCGAGGAGTCGCCAACCAAGGAGAACCATCAAGACGCGTCGACCATGGTTGATAGCCCTGGCCGTCCGTAGTCCTGGTAGCCTCACGTCCCACATTAAACCTGCGCTGCACTTTGCCCACACATTCTAGCCCTTACACTACAGTCGTACCACCGGCCACTATCTGGCATCATTGCACGTTACATCGGCTTAGGTAACAAAAGAGCTAGTTTTCTAATATAAAGGGGCAACTTGGGAGACTTGAGGTACGCGCATAATAAGCATTCACTATTACTCACAAAGACCACCCTCTACTGAGATCTCTCCCTTCCACACTATTGCCTCGTTATTTGACATAGACATTGAAGGATCTTTTGTCAAAAACTCTCCAGCAAGTGGACTTCTTGTAGGCTACCTAGCAGAGGAGACCAGTGCCTGATGTCTCAACCAGCCTGCTCAGCTCGCCTTCAGCCAACCTCAGGGTCGTCCTAGCTGTACTCCCACCTCGGTCCGTATTCAGAGGCAACAGGTAGATTTCGAGAGATTTAGGACAGAAATTGTAAGTTACCTCCACCCCTAGTATCTTTAATCATATCATGATCTGATGTATATTATTTAGAAATTAATCTATTTCTATTAAGTATTTTATGTATACTGCATGAAATTGGATTGTAAAATATCGGATCAAGTATGATATGATTTACTTGAGCACGAATCATACTTTATTGCATCGATAAATGTGTTAATATTTTACATGTTCTGATTTTGGTACTCTCTAATCCGACTATGATCACAAGGGTTTAGAATCTAGTGTCCTTCGGGCCTAGTCAATCAGGGTTGATCACTGGAACACGCTGATGTAAACATGTTCTCCATGTGATTTCAAAACTAGTTTCCTTTTGGGCCTTTAGTGGGGCGATTGTTGGCGCGTGACCGATAGATATTACATCGTAATTAGGATCTAGTCTCTTTCGGGGCTTACCACGAGTCGATTATGGCCATAGTCACGAGGACTAGGATAGTGAGAAATGGATGGTCCATCCATAGTTGTTTTGGAGAATTTATTTTTGGCTAAGTGAACTATATATTTTGAAATCTATGTTGATTGATATGATATATTTTATATATATTTGACATATTATTATTTATGAAAAATCATGCAAAACTTATATTTTTGCACAATATACTTGATCTTATTTAAGGTTTTGGTAGCTTACTGGGCTTTGAAGCTCATTACCTTATGGGGCTTGTGATCGAATGGTGAATAGCCTAGGGTAGTGCTCTTAGAATAATTTGGTTATTAGTAATTGTGAACTGTTCTTTTGAATAAATAAATTAGATTATTTATTTCTACCACAATTTGAGTTGGAATGATATGTGTATGAATCAAAAGATAGGCCTTGCATGATCTCTAGGGCATCGCTCTAGGGTTCATGTGGGCAATGGATTCGGAGCAGTGGAATCACAATATAACATAAGGTTTAGGAAATGGAAATTTCAAAAGCATCGGAAATTAGCGACGCTTTTTAGCGACGCTTTAAAGCGTCGTTAAATGTGATTTTAACGACGCTTTAAAGCGTCGTTATAATATTATTTTTTTAAAATAAAATTTCGTGATTTTAACGACGCTTTAAAGCGTCGTTAGAATATTATTTTTTTTAAAAAAAATTTCGTGATTTTAACGACGCTTTAAAGCGTCGTTAGAATATTATTTTTTTAAAAAAAAATTTAATTCATCCAATCACATAAAATATATATGACTCCAGAATCACATGGTAACTGCATAATATAATTCATCCAATCGCTAAAATATATACTAGTGGTTGCAGCATAACAATTTCAGCTCTAATTATGAAGCAACCACATATCTTTTGACTACAATTGGGCACAATACAACAGCCATGGATGGTGTCTCCAACATAACTGACATGGAACAAGGAGACAGACTGAAAAAGGGATAGGCAGTGGATAAGATGACACCAAATAGTACATGTTCTCAGGAATTTACACTACTGAAATGACAGGAAGTTGGATAATAATAATATGGAGATGATTCTGAAAATTGATTAGCATGTCATGAACAATAAAAATGGATAAAAGAATATAATGAGGATATGAACCGAAACACAGCTTCTTTAAGAAATGAGCACTTGGCTTCTGTACAGGAAAGAGTCTCTCTTCAATTGATGATTAATTTTATAGATCTCAAACTACTTTTCTTCTTCTGGTGGCAATGTTGGACTCTTTGAGCACAAGCTGATACTGTGAAGCTCTTTCATCCTCTCCATGGGGTTGCACAAACCTGAGAAATTTAACTAATTTGGTCATTCAGTTGAAAGAAATTTTCTGTAGTTGGGCATGTACAAACCGGATGTGAATACTAGAAGGTTGTCCGCTGATGGCACCACGCTGACAGTGTTCAATGAACTAATTTATTATGACAAATGATCTAACTGTTGGATCTCTCAGATATTTTTCACATTGAATCAAATAACAAGCAAGAAATTAATGACAAACATGCTAAATCTAAGAACTGAGTTAAAATGTGTAGTATTGTCGGTACATGAATGCATCGGGCTTTTGTTATATAGGGCATACATGCAAAAATTTCAATGCAATCAAATGACAAGTGCTTTCTTTTCCTTTTTTGATTTCTTATACAAGGGATATTTATAGTTCTTTCCTTGTGTGCCAAAAATAATCCATAATGAATGCCTTTTGAAATAACATTGATTAAGATGATTAATAGGATAACGGTGAGATCTAGAAAGAGTTAATTTATGTCTGTTTATGTTGAGTTGAATATACAAGTTATAAATATAATGAGCAGCAATATCCAAAATTTTGGAAAATAGACTGAGCTCTAATTATGGAGCATTTGATAAGAGTGTGTTCCTCCACAACACACTCTTATCCCACTAAATTCCAAGAAAGAATGCAGCATTACAGTTCAGATCACCAAATCCCGCAAAAAGACCACCAAATAAGGCAAAAGATAGAACCATTATCACATAGAGATCTAAGGAAACTATCTCAGCAAGAATCCACAGTTCAGATGAGCAAATCGGCCAAAATAACCACCAAACGAATGGAGAAAAGAGAGAGAATCACAAGAAAGAAAGCCAACAAAAGTATCTACTCCATACCTGCCCTGACCCTGGACGCGCCGGCCTTCTTCAAACCCTTCTTCTTGACGATGAAGCTGGCGCCGATGAATAAGCTCGAGGACAGCGCGAGGATGAGGCCCTTGATGTTGTCGGCGGACATCCCGGTGTAGGACTCCACCCAGCTCCTCCCCGACGCCGCCCCCGACGCCATCGCGGAGAAACCCTATCGATCCGGATGCTACCTCGAGATCCCCACCGCCCGTCCCACGGCGTCGCCCATGGCGGCGGCAGCGGCAGCGGCTTGTCAGCGGGAAGGGAAAGCACCCGCGCCGCTAGATTTCGGGACGTAGGGGACGGCGCACGCGGCGGAGAGTCGGCGGCGGGGTGGATCCGTGGTTGCGGTGGGTCGTCGCCGTCGGTCGCCTCGGTCTTGTCGGAGATCTAGCGGCAGTGGGCGAAGAACTCGCGGAGAGAAGCGAGAAGACGCACAATGAGGAGGTAAGCGGAGAAAGAAAGTAGAAGGTTTGCCGGGGGGTGAATGGAAATATGATAGGGGAAGGAGAGGGGAAGAAGATCCCAAACCTGGCCAACGGAGAGGGGGAGAAGGGGAAGGAGATGCGGCGGAGGAACACGATTTGGGATCGTTCGTCGGAGGAGATTGGCTGAGATCGGTGAAAAGGGCTGAGGACGGAGAGGGTCGGTCGCCGTGAGTTAGGGATTTAGGGCTGTGGGCTATGGAGGGAGGGGGTCGATGGGGTTTTGTGTAGGGGAGGAGTGAAGTCCGACGACGCTTATAAGCGTCGTCGTATTTTTTTCCTACGCCGACGCGTACAAGCGTCGGCGGAACCTTTTTTACCGACGCTTTAAACAAGCGTCGGCGGTTACCGTTGCAAGAAAAAAATTTGCCGACGCTTTTTTGTAGCGTCGGCAATATAGAGTCGCCAAAACCCTTTACTGTTGTAGAGTAGTACTTGGACCCAAAAATGATCATGTACTTTGTAATGGAAGGAAGCTGTGAGCTTTCAATTGTAAAGAATTCTACTCCTTTGTTAAGCATGGTGGATTACGGTCTCCTTTTTGCACCACTCTCTGGAAAATAGTAGCTCCTGAAAAGATTAAGGTTTTTTCCTGGCTTTTTTTTCATGATAATCTAAATACTAAGCCTACGATAATTAGGAAAGATGCGCAAGTCCCCAGCACCTGTGCTCTTTCGAAGGCGAGACGAAACAGGCAATCACCTTTTCCTCCACTGTTATTTCTGAAGGAAGTTTGGAACTCCTTCTTGCAAAAGCTGAATATTACCTCACGACCAAGGACACTTAAATCTATGCTGATTGTTCGGAGGTGCATACATATAGGCAAACACTGGAGACGAGACTATGACTACCTGAACATGGCAATTTGCTAGGTTATCTCAAAGGAAAGAAATCAGAGAATCTTGTTGCAAAAAGCTTATCATCCAAAGGATGTGCATGGGAGATCTGAAAAGATGATTCCTACTTGGTCGACCTTAAGGAATAGGAAAATGTCGTTATTTTCTCCATGTTTCTCCCCCAAGTTTGTATGTAGTTTAGGTCAATTGTGTTTCTTGTGAGTCTGCCTCCTAGTTTTGACTATAGTCTTCCTTTTCAGACTTTGTTTTACCTCTTTTTTTTCTTAATAAAGTCGGATGGGTACTTTGCTCTCCTACTTAATTCAGTCAAGAATACAGCATGATCATCAGGTATACCAAAGCAATCTATACCTGATTTCACCTAATTAATTCTCAAGTCTACTCCAACTTCTAGACTAGAGAGGATCTGCACCCAACCAAGAAATTGTAACTTTTCCTCCATTGTATCTGAATATTGGCTGATCTCTAAGAAATCCAAAGATCGATTAAAGGATTTTGCGAAACAATAATGCTAAATGCGTCCAAATGGCACCAGAAGATTGGCAAACAATCGGCATATGATTTGTTGATTCCACCCGTTGAGAACAAAACAAGCACTACAAGAAAATACGGTTTTGCCGACTCTTCCCCGCCGACGCTAACAAAAAGCGTCGGCAAATTACGAGCGGGGGCCGAAATTGGACGACGCGTTTTGTTAGTGTCGGGTGGAATTTAGATACGACGACGCTTTAAAGCGTCGTTGGAGGCCAAAAGGATACGACGACGCTTTAAAGCGTCGTCGGAGGCCAAAAGGGGCCCATCGCCCCCGATCCCTCCTTTTTCCTCCCCGATCCCCTGCCTTCTCTGTCTCTCTCTCTCTCTCGCACGCGGAGCAAACCCTAACCCTTTCACCCAGCCGCCATCCCCCCCTCCTTCCTCCCCAATCCAACTTGTTCTGCTTTGGATCCCCCTCCCCCTCCGAGCTTCGAGGACGACGATGGCCGTCGAGAAAGGTGTTCTACCCCTCCGAGCTGGGGATACGGCGGTGACGGCGGGCGGGCTGTGGTCCGACGAGATGAGCGGCCATGGATGTAGGCAAATGGAGGCTGGGTTTGTGAGTTTCAAGACCCTCGTCCATCTCGTAAGTTTCATCTCCTCCTCACCTCTCCATCCACCCTTGCAGCCCCATCTCCCTCCAAGAACTTCTCCTCCTCTCACCCTCCCCTCATCGGAGGCCCAGGCCGCGGCTCGTGGCATCCAAAGTTCGATCAGGCCCCGAGGAATGTTCGAAGGGCTCGGAGGCAGCTGGAGAAGGAGATCGTGAGAGAGCTGTGATCCTTTCCTTTCCTCGGGTGGAGCCGCCACGTCGAGACAATCTTCGTCGTCTTCTTCCGCTCCCTCCCCCGCGTCGCTTTCCGCCGGGAGTGCCTGAGGACGCGGGACAACGCCGCCGTCGCCCTCGATTGGGTCTCCGGCAAGGAACTGCAGCTTCCCTTTGATCTCCAGTTCTCATTCTTCTGGTTAGCTTCATTCCATTTCTTGAATTCATCTAATTGTAAGAATTACAGACTTTTGGTTCTTTTTCAAGAATCAAGATTGCAACCTGTTTTGTGGTTAACATCTTTTTCTTGGAGGTAGGGTTTAGATAAGATAACTGGGGAATTCCCTGTTCCTTTTGAATTTTAGAAGAAATTCTTTACATCTGATTTCTTCTAAAATTCTTTATATCTGATTTCTTCTAAAATTCTCATCAAGACGCTTCAGGTTCTACACTGCTCTTTAATGTGGGAGGGTGGAGGGATAGAAACAGGGAAAACCCTTCTCTGCTCTCTTTCCCTCTCACCGAACCCTCGCTCGTCCTGATCGAGCGAGCCGGAATGGCGCAGAAGCTCCAGCACATATGTAAACTTTGATGAAATTGCATGTACTGCAAGCATCGCAATCTATACTTGTAGATTTCCACAGTTTATCTTACTGGATATACATTCATTGATTATAGATTTACTATGTTCTTAGGTGTGGTAAGTAAGAAGTGTTAGCTGCATAAATGGTTGAATTGCTTGTTGGTTTTGTTACTTGAGTGTGCTGCTATTCTCATTGAACCTCAATGGATTTGGCTCACTTGTTTAAGAGTATGGCAAGTTTCACTTCCTAAAGCTGTATGCCTCTTGCCTGTGTCTGCGATTTGCTAATCTCATTTATGTTTGTAGATTAATGAGGAAGCAAGTGATAAAGTTTTGGAGAACAGAAATATAACGAGGTTCGCAGACCTGTCTACATTAAACGGAATGAAATCATCCAATCCATTCCAGACTTTTGGTTAACTGCGGTTTGTAATCTCTCTCTTTTTAGTAACTTTATAATTAGGCTACAACCTAATTAGGACACATGTATTCCATTGTTCTCATCTCTACCACATTCATGTTCTATTCATAGAAAGATACTGAACACAAGTCTAACAGTAATATTTGTTAAACATGGTTTTGTATCATTATATGTTGCATGATACTTGGATGCCTGACTTGTTTTCTCATTCTTTGTTTTGATTTTTTAATGCAGTTTCTTTAGTTGGTTTGGTGAAACTGAACTGAAAAATTTCTCAGATGGAGTAACAGATGAGGTAATAATTCATAGTAACATTGGAAAGACTGATTGTTTTGGAGTTTGGACTATTCCAAATCTTTCAAATCAATTTTTCTTTTTATGCTTCTGTTATCATAAAAAAAATTATATGATAACCTGGTCTTGATGTTTGTCTTGTTTTTTTAATCTTCCTATTTTATGAAGTCTGCTATCTTGTATGCAGATTCCTGTTTTCAGTTTTTGAATTAGTTCAAACCTCGAGCTTCTTTTCCCATACATTTTCTGTCTGCTTATGTTTCCTCTACAACAAACTGATGCAGGTGGCAGAGATTATCAAGGAAGATTTATGGCCCAACCCTTTGAAATATTTTAATAATGCAAGTGTTCTCCCTTCCATCCATTACTCTTTCTTTTGTCAAATATTGATATTTCTTCTCACCGAACATCATTTCTGAGTTCACCTAAGACTCTTCTGCACTTTTCAATAATCTGATGATGCAGGAGGCTGATGAGGAGGATTTTGATGGGGATGAAGATGATGAAGAGGTAAATGTCTCACTTGTTTGAGTTTTAAACGAAGCTAGCCAGTTTCTGATGCTGCTGCTGCTGTTGACTTAGTCAAAGGGGTACCTATTATGAATATTGGCCTCCCATTGCTTGTCTATTTTGCTCCAATTTCTTTTGTAGTCAAACTATTTGCTTTTCTATGATTTTATGCACTGTATCTGCAATCCTCATTAGTTGTGCTGCTATTTTTCTGTATCCATATGGATATAAACTATTTATTTTAGCTTAATGTTGTGCGGGCGTCTAAAACAAACATTGTGTTTGACTCATATCTACATAAATCATATTGTTAAAAAGGAACCTTTAAATAATGGTTGCTAATTTTCCACTACAGTTTTTTCTTCTCAAGTATATGCATGTGTTCTTGTCTGCTGAAGCTTTATGCCCTCATTCTTGAAATCATCATTATTTTACTTCTTGTTGTATTATGATGACTTAAAATTAAGATTTCTTTGGAGAGATTGATATAAAAAATTTAGTGTTTTGATATAAAAATTATTGTTTTGAATTTCAGTTTTCCTGCTGTATGTGTAATTATTGTATCTTTTACCAGAAATAATTATTGTATAGGTTGTATTTCAGAACTAAAAGAACTCTTTGTATCTAAGGTCTGACAATGAGTTATATTTTAAATGGGCTAGTTTAAATTTATATGCATTGCACTGGGAATGTAACTAACAAGCAGTTAGTTGCTTTTGGCTATGCGACTATGGGTAGGATTTTTGATTTCTCAAACTTCTGCTCTCATTTATTCTTTAGTTCCATTTTATTTGTTCTGTGCTCTGTCTTTTGCTTAAGATCCACTCAGCTTTTGTGTTCATTATAAAATTCAATAAAAAAATTCAGCCAAAAAGGATGTATATACTACTCTAGTCTAGCATCTTTACTTGGTGTGGTGACTGATATTATAGTCATCATCCATTCTCTTTTTTTTTTTTTCCAAATTCTCCACTTTGAAAAAAAGAATATTTACTGATCCATAGAAGTGCTTCTGCATATTAATATTAATAATTTATGCAACTGATGCAATCTTATTCTTAGACATGTTAATTTTATTTATTTGTTATTTTGTTTAGATGTTTTTGCACTTTTTTACAGAAATAGTGATTGGCAATGGCTTGAATTGACTTTCTCGATGTCCGTGGAAATTTGACTAAATTACAGAGTAGGCAACCCAAAAAAATTTACTCCTATGATTCCTAATAATTCTATCCACTTTGAGGCTTCAGAAGTCTTTATTTGATATATTTTGAAATCTCTGGTGTTTTGCTTCCTGAATATTCTCATGTTCCATTCCTCTGTTCCTAAGCCTTTAATACGGTGCAATCATGATGTTCGATAAGGTATCATGGAGACCTAACAAATGACTATCAAGTAAATTAAAGAGTGAATGCCATGAGATCATCTGTAGACAAGTATAGCACTATATTAAATCATGGACATGAGTTTTGCTTGCTGTAGACCTGTGCTATTGCTGTGTATTATACAATATCTTCTTATTTGCACACACTAATAAATCATGTGTGACCAATTATGCTATTTTTTGTCAGAAGGGATCTGAAGATGATGAGGATGGCGACCAAGATGATGATGAAGAGGAGGATGATGAGGATGATAGTTAATCCCTTGTAGCTTCTTTCATTTTGGCTTCCACCACTTGCTGTGGCGAGTGCAAGGCAAGCTTATGACTATTGAAGGGCTCTTGACTCAAGCGGGCTGACTTTCGATCATGCTTTAAGCTTTGTAGTTGTCAATTTTTGTACTTGGGGAGTTTCATGAGCCCTAGTTATAGCTGGGGGCGTGTCTAAAGCTAGGAGTTTATTTACTGATGTGGGTATTAAATGTTTGATCTTGGACTTATAGCATCTCCGTATCAAGAATCCAGGACTTTGTATGGGCAGCTGCTGCATCATTTTTTATGAACTTGTTTAGTTTTACATCAATTTAATCTGATCTCTTTTCCTCTGTCTTTTAGTTGGTTCTTCTTGATATCTCTGCATGGGGTAAATTTTCTTTTCATCCATGTTCTAGGGTCCGGTCAGTTTGAACTTTTGTATCTCTCGGCTCTCAGTAGCACCACTTGAGTTGTGCGTGCCCATTGTGTTTGTTTTGACTGTGTTGGGCCAGGACCCCACATCGGTCTTCGTCCCAGGAACCAATATATGGGACATTGTGCCCGTTGTGTCGACTAATTACATTTGTCGCATAACAAAATTTTTTTACATAATTTGTCATGCAATATATGGGAGAGAAGTAATGCACAAGCTATTAATCCAACTGGAAAGGATCGGAGCTTAGATTTAGGTCCGCTATCTAAAAAATCACGAATTTTTTTTTAAAAAAAATAATATTCTAACGACGCTTTAAAGCGTCGTTAAAATCACGAAATTTTTTTTAAAAAAATTAATATTCTAACGACGCTTTAAAGCGTCGTTAAAATCAAGAAATTTTTTTAACAAAAATAATATTCTAACGACGCTTTAAAGCGTCGTTAAAATCACATTTAACGACGCTTTAAAGCGTCGCTAATTTCCGACGCTTTTGAAAGCGTCGGAAAATATTTTTCCCACTGTAGCATAGGCGACGCTTTACCGACGCTTGGGAAAGCGTCGGGATGGTTTTTACCGACGCTTAAAAGCGTCGCTAAAGGCCAAAAAAAGCGTCGCTAATGCCCAATTTTCTTGTAGTGAAGCAGGTTGTCTAGTCCATCTTTCTATGCTTGTTATCGGATGTGAGAATTTTGTTGTTCATAGTGAAGCAGTTAAATACTAATATGATAAAAGATAGCTAACATCTCCACGTATTCTTGGCAAAAGCGGAAAGGACTCTTGCTGGAACAGCTGGGGGGTGTGAGCCATGGCTGTGCCTGGAGCTGGGCCGTCGGAGACGACGGTGCCGGGGAAGGCTGGAGGGCTGAATCCCACTGGCCCCAAGGTTACGGCGAAGGGCCCTTCATGGGCGGAGGTGGCAAAGGGAATGTCGAGGCAACCGGAATGGATAAGCCACCGCATTTCCCCTCGTGAACTAGAAGTGATGCAGAGGATATATACTGAGGTGGTGGTGGTGCCGGAGGAGGAGCTGGAGGCTGCACGCTTGGAATGGAGGAGCACCACGGTATTGGTGAGGAGCCAGGGGAGGAGCATTCCCGTTGACTGGGTGGCGAGGGAAGTACAACAGGTAGGGCATCTGGAATACAAGGTCGAGTGTTTCCCGTTGGCGGAGGACTTCATCGCCGTTCGGTTCGCCAACGAGGCGGATAGGGAGGCAGCCCTGCGGAATGGTCCTTGGATGGTTGGCGGAAAGATGTTGGCCATGGACCGGTGGCGGCCAAATTTCATCTCGGGAGCTGGAGGAATCGGGCGGGTGGTTGTTTGGCTTCGCCTGCCCGGATTACCTCTGGATTACTGGAAGAAGGAGACAATCTTCCGGATTGCAGCGAGGGCCGGCAACCCGATGGCATTGGATGGATTCACAGAGAAGGGTAGCAGGCATGGATTCGCTCGGGTAAAGATTGAGCTGGATGGCTCCGTTCCACTCACACCGGGTACGTTTGTTTTGGGTAGTTCGGCAGGAGCAGAGGTGAAGTTCTGGCAAGGTTTCATTTATGAAAACTTGCCGGCTCCATGCTCCAAGTGTGGGCGGCTAGGTCACTCGGAGGCGGAGTGCGCATTCATGTTTCCGGCGACGGCGGGGACGAAGTCGGCGGAGGAGGTTCGTGATATGGGAAAGTCTGCAACTGAGAAGGATGGCGCGGAGGCTACGGGGCACGAGGCCAGGAAGGGAGATGGGTCTGGGGGGGAGGAGAGGGCTTACGGTCCGTGGTTGGTTACTAACCGGTTCGGTTTCCGGCGGGCGCCGGTGTCGGCGAATCGGAGGAAGGAGGTGAACGAGCCCAGGGTACGAAAGAGCTCGGTGCCCACATCCCCACCCCCCGGGTCAGGTGTGAAGGGGGATGGGTCATCTTCTTCGACCTCTCCGACGGATCTCGAGGGGTGGCAGAAGCCAACCAAGGTGGCTCGTCGGCGGACGCCGGAGAAGGATGTCTCTGTAGCAATGGGCGGGTCCACGGGCGGTCCGAGTCAACTCGCGCTTGGACCCGGGTCGGGAGCCGAGTTGGCCGAGAGTTCTGGCAGCCGGGCCAACAACGACCTGGGCCAGGCTACGGATAGGCCCATTCCCAGTAGTGGGCAGTGTTCGGGCGGGTCGGGCCCAAGCCCGTCGAAACGAGCGAGGAGCCCACCCAAGGCGGCGGGCCAAGCGATGGGAGGCCCGTCCAACCCCAAAGGAGGGACGGTGCCATCTACGGCGAAGGCAGGGCGGCCGGGGGCTAGTTTCCGACGGAGGTGCAAAAGCTCCCCCCAGCCCCTTGCGACGGCACGCGGTCGACCTCTCCGGAGGGAGCAGGTGCACAGAGGTGGGAGCTTCGGTTCGCGACTGTTCGGGGAGGCAGAGCCGGCTGGGAGGCGTTCGGCCCCGGTACTACTCGCAGCGGCGAGCTCATCCGAGCTGGAGGCGGCGGGGTCGCATGGTGCCGGCAATGCTCCGATGGGGGAGAGCCATGGCGAAGCAGGTAGCGGCGACAAACCGGGTGTAGGGGCAGAGGGTGCAGCCGGTATGGGGGAACACTCCAAGATCAGTGCGTGCCATATGGCACGGGGGCACAGTGGCTCTATCTGTGAATTGGGAATGGGGAAAAAGGCAGTGGGTGATTCATGTTTTCCCAAGCGCCTGGATGGTCTCAATATAGAGTCAAGAGGGGGGATGACAGAAGGCCTTGCGGCAATAGTGGAAGCTACTGGAGACTTACCGTGCCATTTGGCACAACTCGGTGATGGAAGGGCTCACCATCGAATAGTGTCTCAGTTGAAGGCTGCAGCTCAGGGAGCGAGGTCTGCAGGTTTGGAGAGTGGATGGGCTATTGAAGATGCGGTGTTCCATGATTGCAGCCCTGGGGTAGGGGGTTGTGATGTGTCGTCAGGTAACCAATGAAGGTCATCTTATGGAATTGCCATGGCGCGGGGAAGCCTTCTTTTGCTCCGACTTTTCGTAGGATTGTGCAGCAGCATAGTCCGGATATATGTGTGTTGTTTGAGACCCGGATATCGGGGAGGAGTCTACAGAAGGCTAGGAGAGCGGTTCCTCGGTCGTGGGGATTTTATGCAGTGGAGTCCCAGGGGTTGTCGGGTGGCATCATTGTCACCTGGGCGCAGGGCTCTTGTAAGTTGGATGTGTTCCATGTATGTAACCAGGAGGTGGCACTACAAGAAAACTCATCTTTCTCGGTGCTTTTTATAATCTTTACCGATGCTTATAAGCGTCGGCTAAAGTTCCCGCAATGCAAATAGAAGCGTCGTAAAAGCATTGGCGATACCGGAGTGGCAAAAGTTTTTGCCGACGCTAAGAGAAAGCCTAGGCAAAAACAAGGCTTTTCGACGCTAATAAAAGCGTCGGCAAAAATGACATTCACCGACGCTTTAAAGCGTCAGGAAAGCCCGCCCAGTTCTGCGTTTCGCCGACGCTTTAAAGCGTCGGTAAATGTCATTTTTGCCGATGCTTTCATTAGCATCGGGAAAGCCTTGTTTTTGCCGACGCTTTAAAGCGTCGGTAAATGTATTTTTGCGGACGCTTTTCTAGCGTCGGCGTAGACGTGCCACAACTTTTATTTACCAACGCTTTAAAGCGTCGAGATTGCTATTTTTAAAAAAAGTAAAAATACGAATGTAAATTATAAAAACACATTATAACAATATAAACCTGTATTATATTTACATTGACACAAACATTCAAATCATTCAAAATATTTAAATTGTCATATAATCAAACTACTTTGTCGCTACTATTGAACAATTCCCACACCAATCTTCCCTCTCACTATAATCATATAATGTATAGTAATGTTGCACAAGTTATAATTACAATTGTTGTTGTCAGGTAACCCTGCTGCCATTGCTCTTTTTAGTTTCTAAAGTCGAGCCTTCGTGGCCCTCCCATACAGTCATCATCATCATCTTCTCCATCCTCATCATTGATGCCGGACCAAAATTTTAAATGGGAGCAGAAGAAGAGGGGAAGAGAAGGAGGAAGAAGAAGAAGAGGAGAAGGAGAAGGGAGGAGAAGAGAAGAAGAGGGAAACGTGGGGAAAGAAATCTTTAATTCTGCATTAACCCTAATCAACATAAAAGTTCCCTATAAATAGGGCCCAATAAGAACACTTAAAATAAAACCCCTTACACAAAATAAAACCCACAAATAAGCCCTAAAATGCAAATGAGTCCAGAAATAAAATAAACCACAAATAAACCCCTAAATGCAAATAAACCCAGAAATAAAATAAACAAATATGCAAATAAGATGGGGACCTAGCTGATGTCCCCATCAACTCCTCCCGGGTGAGAAAAACTCGACCCCGTCGAGTGTATATCGGGTCGGCTGTCGTACTGCTCCAGAAGATCCAGATCAAGGCGCTGCAACTCAGCTCGCGAAATCCACGACATATCTGATTCGGGTCGACCTTTCCACCGAACAAGGTAACGTTGGTAGCTTCCTCTCCTGGTAGATATAACCTGCTCATCTAATATATGTTCTATATGTTCTCTGCGTGCATGAAACTGTGGAGGTGGAGGCTCACTAGCAGGTGCTAGATCAGGGTGATCAACAACAGTGGATGTATCAACAAAAGGGTCAGAAGGAATGAATGTTGATTTCTTGTATGGGACTAAATCTTCAATATTAAATGTCGCACTAATCCCATAGTCGTCAGGAAGATCTACAACATACGCATTCGAACTGATTTTCTTTAGTACTTTGAACGGTCCCGCACTACGAGATTGCAACTTTTTGAACGTCCCCGAAGGGAGTCGTTCAGGTCTAATTCTTACCATGACAGAATCGCCTACATTCAATTCTTTATAACGTCTGTGCAAATCAGTAAGGGATTTATATTTTAAGTTATTAGAGTGAATATGTTTGCTGATCTCCTGATGCAATGAATGCAGGTGTGAAGCAAATGATTGTGCAGACTCAGAGACTCTATGTTGATGAGACATGGGAATCAAGTCTATGGGTTGCCTAGGTTTATATCCATGCACCACTTCAAAAGGACTCATGCCTAAGGTCCTATTGACCGAACTATTATATGCAAACTCGGCAGTTGGTAACACTAGATCCCAAGTCCTAGCATGCTCACCTACCAGACATCTTAAAAGATTCCCTAGACTTCGGTTGACAACTTCGGTCTGGCCATCAGTTTGGGGATGATAGGCAGAGAAAAATTTTAATTTGGTACCCATCATATGCCAAAGAGTTTTCCAAAAATAGCTCATAAACTTAACATCCCTATCGGACACAATAGATTTTGGGAGGCCATGTAGTCGAACAACGTCGTCAAAATAGAGTTTCGCAATCCTAGAAGCATCGGAAGTCTTAGAACACGGGAGAAAATGAGCCATTTTAGAGAATCGGTCTACCACTACAAAAATGGAATCGTGTTTGGTCGAGGTACGTGGAAGCCCTAACACAAAATCCATGCTAACATCTTGCCACGGACAATCAGGAACAGGTAGTGGAGTGTAAAGCCCAGTGTTCTGTCTACGTTGTTTGGCTAGTTGACATGTGTGACACTGAGCGACGATTTTGGCCACGTCTCTCTTGAGACTCGGCCAGAAGAAACGTCTTTCCACCATTTCAATGGTTTTGTCTCTCCCGAAATGCCCAGACAGTCCTCCAGCGTGTACTTCCCATACTAGAAAATCTCGCAAAGACGTTCGAGGAATACACAATCGGTCGGAGCGAAAAAGATAATCATCTTGTAAAAAGAAATCATCGTGCTCTCTCTCTACTCCATCTCGTAAGGTCAGGTATACATCACTAAAATCGGGACAAGTGGTATATTGTTCCCTGATCCTTTCAAAATCAATTACTTCAGTGCTCATCACGGATAGGAGGAAGATCCGTCGACTGAGCGCATCAGCAGCCTTGTTCTCAACTCCAGCTTTATGTTTCAGCACAAAAGTATAGGCTTGTAGAAACTCAATCCATCGGCCATGTCGAAGGTTTAATTTCTTTTGAGAATTAAAATACTTTAAAGCCTCATGGTCTGAATACAGAACAAATTCTTGCGGTAGCAAATAGTGTCGCCAATGTCACAAAGTTTGCACTACCGCATAGAATTTCTTATCATAGGTGGAATAACGCAACCTGCCATCACTTAACTTTTCGCTAAAGAACGCGACAGGGTGACCTTCTTGGCTTAACACACCACCTATGCCAACGCCAGAGGCATCACATGCGACCTCGAATACCTTAGTGAAATCGGGGAGGCGCAAGACAGGTGCTTCAGTCATCCTATTCTTAATATCTTTAAATGCTTGGGATGCCGACTTAGTCCAGATAAAGTCTCCTTTCTTCATGCAATCTGTGATGGGAGATATTATTGAACTAAAATTTCTAATGAAGCGACGATAGAAAGTAGCCAGACCATAAAAACTACGTACTTCTGCTAAGGTCTTGGGCTCAGGCCAATCGACTATCGCGCTTACTTTTTCTGGATCAGCGGAGACACCCTTGGAAGACACTATGAATCCTAAGAAAGTGACGTGATCAGTCAAGAAGGCACACTTCTTAGGGTTTGCAAAGAAGCTTTCTTTCCGCAGGACTTCACAAACCTGCCTCAGGTGTGAGAGATGGAGCTCTTGAGTTTGACTATAAATGAGAATGTCATCAAAGTATACAACGACAAATTTGTTCAAGAAAGGTCGAAAGATCTGTGTCATCACCCTCATAAAAGTACTTGGAGCATTTGTTAATCCAAAAGGCATTACTAACCATTCGTAGAGTCCATCTTTGGTTTTGAATGCAGTTTTCCATTCATCCCCAGGACGAATCCGAATCTGGTGGTACCCACTCTTTAGGTCGATCTTGGAAAAAACTGTAGCACCAGACATATAGTCTAAAAGGTCGTCCAGCCTAGGAATAGGAAAACGATACTTAACCGTGATTTTATTGATAGCACGGCTATCGACGCACATCCTCCAAGAGCCATCTTTCTTGGGAGTGAGGAGTGCAGGTACAACACAGGGACTCAAACTCTCACGAATATACCCTCGAGTGACTAGTTCGTCAACTTGGCGTTTCAGTTCAGTGTGCTCGTTTGGATTGAGTCTATGATGGGAAAGATTTGGCAGTGACGCTCCAGGAATGAGATCAATTACGTGCTGGATATCACGCATTGGAGGGAGTGCCTCTGGAAGATCAGTGGGGAAGACAGAGTGAAACTCCTCCAACAGAGGAACTACGGCGGCCGGATGTTCGGCATTTGACTCCACATTGATAACTCTAGCCACAAGGGCGAACACAGGTGAATGGCTTTCGATATCTTTCATTACCTCTTTCGAAGTAATGATGTGAAGTGACTCATCTTTTTGTGGTGTAGCACCCTTCTTCTCAGGGCCGGGCTCTCTAGGAGGCAATGAATTCAGTATAATTTTTCGACCCTGGAACATAAAACTACACGAATTTGACCGACCATGAAGTGTGACGTCCCTATCGTATAACCAAGGTCTTCCTAGAATGACTTGACCTACGTCCATCGGGAGGCAGTCGCACCAAATCTCGTCTTTATAAGATAGAAATTGAATCGGGACAAGGCATCTTTCTGAAACTGAAATGGACGTCTTATCTACCCAGGCTACTTTATATGGATTAGGATGAGGGGTAGATTTCAGGCCAAGGCGAGAAACAACTCCAGACGCAATGGCATTGATGCAACTCCCGCTATCAAATAAGATTTTGCATGTTTTACCATTGATCTTGATAAGTGTATAAAACAGGGAGGTTCTTCGCCAGTCTTGTTCGGTCTTTATTTGGGCTAGTGTGCACCTAACCACATGGAGCCTATGGTTTTGGTCATTCCTATCAGTGGGCTCATTTTGGTATTCAGTCTGAACAAACTCTAACCCAGTCTTTTCGTCTCCAAAGTCATCTACAAAATCCTCAATGTTTGGTTCATAGACTTCTTCGACACATTCAGTATCCTGGGTCCCTGCTTCCAATTCAGTCATTAAATAGGTCTTGGCGTTACATTGGGACGCAATATGGCCAAACTTTTGGCACCTGAAACACTGGGTTTGGTTTCTTAAGGGCGGATTGGACCCTAATATGCCTTTTTCTTTATCAGTTGATGTACTTTGAACAGGCACCGGGAACGTCCTAGTCGGTGTTTGGCTAGAACCGGGCTGGGAAGGATGATTGGAGAGTGGTCTAGGTTGTGGGAGATAGCTTTGACTAGGTCGGGCTCCTGGGGGTAAGAACCGAGAGTCGGTACGTCTCACCACAGGGACTCGTAAAAAACTATCCACATCTTGAGCCAATTGGTATGCCTGGCCAAGGGTAGTAATCTCTCGAAGGATCAATTCTTTCTGGATCTCCTCGCGGAGTCCTGCTCGAAACCTAGAAAGAGTAACAGTCTCCTCTTCGATTACACCGCACCTCATGTGAAACTCCTCAAATCGTGCAATGTAATCGGCAACAGTTGAGGTTCCTTGAGTTAGTTTCTGCCACCTATCCATAAGACGTTGTCGGTAAGAGAATGACAGATACTTCTCATTCAGTTTTTCTTTCATATCCTCCCAAGTGGTGATACGTGGAAGCCTTTGGGTCTCACGCCGATGTTCAACGTTATGCCAGTACCAGTGAGCTTGCCCAATAAGCTTCATTTTGGCAAACCGTACTCTTCTATCATCGGTCATATCGTACCACTCAAAATAATTATCCATGGCTGCTCTCCAATCAAGGTACACGCTCGGCTCTAATTGACCAGCAAATGTGGGGGCTTCTACTCGCACGGTACGAAGTAGTCGCTCGTCAAGATCGCGCTGGTGATCAGGATGATGTTGGTTCCTAGGGGGATGGGAAAAAGCTACAGGCGGTGTGGTCAAACCAAACTCGGGATAAGCTGCGATTGGGGATGATGTTTCCGGAGTCCTAGGGTGTTGTACTAGAGCACGGATCTCACATTTGAATTCGTCATGATCAGCTCGTATTGCAGCTAATTGTTCCAGAATATCTTGTATAACTCTGGGGTCCATGGTGGATAAAGGGGTCTGAGAGTCAGTGAGGAGGTACTCTCTACCACTACGGGTGGACATACAGGAACTACTCTAGTTGGTGATATGATATGCAATGCTACTAATGAACCCTAATTGTCCAAATGTAATGCAGGACAACCTACTGATGCAACCCACTAATGCAACCTACTATGAATTCGGAAATCAGCAACTTTTCACAAAAATAACTTAAAATTAAATGTTACTAATTTGTACGTTGGTTATTTCAGAATTAAAGTAGAAAATTAGTCACTATAAGAAGTTAGGTTGCAAACACGTTTTACAGTCATTCAAAGTCTGAAAGTAATCTGATCTATGGATGTTGATGATGTCCTGACACTAAAGTGTGCTAATTTAATATTTAGATTTAATTGGTAGGTAGGACGGGTGTGGTGGAAAATGTTCTAGGTTTTGCAGTTTGACAAGAAAATAAGTTTCAAAATAGGATTGTCATGCAAGAGAACTAGAACATAATTAGATAAACAAGCCCAAAGGAGGAAGAACCTATTACCTGTGGTGAATGCAGTTGACCAGAATCACCTGCTCGTGGAGTCTCGAACACGAAGTTGGCGCCGCGCAGAGCTAGCTGGAGTTGTGGAACTGGATCTACAGCACAAGGACTCTTGGACTTCTGTACTGGGCTGAAAAGAGGTGCTGGATCGGGTCTGAAATAGGACCTGCAGCCGATTGTGCTTGGGCTCAAAGGGCTGGCGACCTTGTGGGTGTGGGGTTCAGAAAGGCATGCGGGCCGTGGGCTTGACGAGGAGTTGTGGGCCTCCTGACGGTCCAAGGGTGGAGTCAGCTTGAAAGAAAAGGGGGTGACATGAAACCAGGGGAAATGAAACAAAGCAGGGGGGGGGGGGTGGGTGAAAGCGGAGGGGAAAGGAGAAGGTGGAGGCGGCGGTCTGGTGCAGCGGCAAACGGAGGTGGGCGTAGCGGCGGTGGCGTGTTACGGAGTTGGCGTGGTGGCGCGGCTCGGTGGGGAGGGAGACAACGACGCTCGGAGGAAGCGGGCGGAGCTCGGGTGGTCTGCCGGCTGCCCAACGGCGTCGCGGCTGGTTCGGGCGGCGCTGTGGTTGGCCGCAGGGAAGAGGCACCTCGATCGGTGGTGTCGCAGCTGGTCCGGACGGCGTAGCGGCGCGACGCGGGCTCGGATGACGGAGAAGACAATCTCGGGCGACTGCAGATCTCGGCGGCGGTAGGAAGCGGCACTGGCGGAGGCGGCGAAGGCGGAGCGGCACGGGTGGGGAAGCTCTGGTTGGATGCCCGGCGGCGGCACTAGCGGAGGCAACAACGGCAGCGACTGGAGGCGGTCGGCGGCTCGGGCTCTGGTGGCACGACGGTGAAGACGCGGCAGAGGCGGTGGTGGCGCGGCGTGCGAGCTTCGGCGGCGGCGGAAGGTGGATTGGGCGCTGCAGGCTAAGCTCGGCGACGACGGCGAAGGAGGCGGTGGAAACCCTAGGGTTTCCTTTTCGGCAGAACAGAGGTTTTTTTTTTTTTTTTTTTTGGAAACACGTGCAGGTCACGTGATCCGACTTTTTTTTTTTTAAACCTTAACGGATTTGGGGTTATCGGATTCGGGTTTCGAATGGGACCCGCTCCGATAACTGTGAAACTCAGCACGTGCAGATCACGTGCGAATTTTTTTTTTTTTTTTTTTTTAAACCTGTTGGATGTGGACCCGGGCTATCGGATTTTGGGGTAACGGGTTTAGAACTTACCCGTTACCACTCATCTTCAACCTCCCGATTGATTCGGGAGAACGGCCCGGTCGCTTCGGCGGTGGTTGCGGAGCGGCCGAACGGCGTGGCGGCGGAGCTTGCGGCCGCAGCTCCGTGGTCGGAAGCGACAGGCGGCGGCCGGTTGTGGCGGCGGCTGGGATCCCCCTGTGGGCGGTGGTCGGCGGGTGCGTCGACAGTGCCGATGGATAATGCTGAGAATTGATCGGCGACGCCCTTCTTCTTTCCGGCAGCGGGAGTCACGCGTGGCCCTTCGACACGCTCCGGTGTCCGTGGTCGAGGTACGGCGTAGTACTCGTGCGGCCACAGGAATCCGGGGATCCGGCGACGCTCGGCCATACACCGGCTGACGGTGGTGGCAGGTGGTGGGGGCAGCGGCGTTGCAGGAAGGAGTCCGGCGGAGCTGTTGGAAATAGGTGGCTGCTGCGGGGAGGGACACGGTGGAACGGCACGGCCACGGGGAAGATTTCCTTTTTTTTTTTTTTTTCAACACTAACAGAGATAAAGAAGGGGAAACCGAGAGAAGCCCGGTGACCCAGGGATTGTTCACCTCTGTCCCTCCTTGTGAGACCCGAGAGAGTGAGAGATTTTTTTTTTTTTTTTTTGCTCTCGGTTTGGATGAAATGGCCAGGAGATGAAGTGCTACACTGCACGGCAGCCCACAGGAACTAAGGCCCT
This sequence comes from Phoenix dactylifera, assembly GCF_009389715.1. Classification (NCBI taxonomy): domain Eukaryota; kingdom Viridiplantae; phylum Streptophyta; class Magnoliopsida; order Arecales; family Arecaceae; genus Phoenix; species Phoenix dactylifera. The sequence goes on from NW_024067682.1 coordinate 621,554, forward strand.
GATGGATCGGGCTTTGGCAGCAGTGGCAAAACCCTCCAAAGCTCTGATACCAAGTTGATGCCGGACCAAAATTTTAAATGGGAGCAGAAGAAGAGGGGAAGAGAAGGAGGAAGAAGAAGAAGAGGAGAAGGAGAAGGGAGGAGAAGAGAAGAAGAGGGAAACGTGGGGAAAGAAATCTTTAATTCTGCATTAACCCTAATCAACATAAAAGTTCCCTATAAATAGGGCCCAATAAGAACACTTAAAATAAAACCCCTTACACAAAATAAAACCCACAAATAAGCCCTAAAATGCAAATGAGTCCAGAAATAAAATAAACCACAAATAAACCCCTAAATGCAAATAAACTCAGAAATAAAATAAACAAATATGCAAATAAGATGGGGACCTAGCTGATGTCCCCATCAATCATCTTCACCTTTATCCCATGGAGCTTTTCCACCTCTCAAACTTCTTGGAGTAGGTCGTTTCCTCTTGACATTAGCTGTGCACGTAGCATAATCCATAGCATCTTCCCTAAACAACCTCTTGAACTCCTGCATTACAATATCATATTATGAATTGGTAGATCCTAAAAGCAAGACAATGATTGGCCTGATTGGGACAAAATCTGTTCGTTAATTCTATTTTTTGCATGTTTTTCTTTCTTTATTCTTTGGGGTGGGGGTTGAGGGCATCTATCTTCTTTTATCAAACTTGCTTTCTGTCTTGAAATACAAGTCCTTACTATAGAGAAAAAAGATTTTACTTCTATATTTAAATTTTATTTTGTGTGGAAAAAACCGAATGAATTCAAACTCACAAGGTTAATACTTGCATAAACATAACAATAACACAGTTTCAATTTAGTGCAAATAACGACCAGATAAATTAAGCTTCCAATTTCAAAAGAACTTAAAAAATAGAATGTAAGTTTGTTGGGGTATGTGGAGACCTTTGGTGATGAAGAGAATTGAAGGAAAATCAATTCTGCATAGTTTTCTGTCTGGCGGACTGTCGGAGTCGACTCGAGCTTCAGTCGAGTCGACTCGGGAACAGTCGAGTCGACTCGAGGTCTGTCGAGTCGACCCGAGAGGAGAAAGCCGCAAAAACCATGTTTCTGTCTGGACTGTCAGAGTCGACTCGAACTACAGTCGAGTCGACTCGGAGCATCGTCGAGTCGACTCGAGATACAGTGGAGTCGACTTGAGATCGTGCCAGTTAAACTGGAAGTTGTTCAGACGTGCCAGAGTCGACTCGGACTTCAGCCGAGTCGACTCGGGCTCGCGAAAAATCGTACGGATGATTTTCTTTTGGTGTTTTTTGGTGGCGTTTCGACGGCTATGATCATCTGAAGGTCTTGAGACTATATATAGGACTCATGAGAGCCCTAGGGTAAGATTATTGGCCGTATATTTGAGAGAGACTCTTGTTTGTGAGGCTAGGGTTCTAGAGAAGAAGAGGATTGGGATCCTACTTCTTGTGCAAAGGGAATTCTGTGTGAATCTCTTGTAGATCGATCGCTTGTGATCGTTCGGGTGTGTGCTATCTCTGTAATCAGTTCATCCTTATTGAGATTTGGAGCGGTGGAGGACGTAGGCTATTTGTAGCCGAACCTCGTTACATTTTGTGTTTGCTTTGCTATTTTCTTCCTTCTTCTTCCTTTGATCTTTGATAATCCGTTGCGGTGCTCAAGTGTTTTATCCTACTGATACCACGGGGTAATCTTTTGCCCTTCGTAGGCGGAGCGAAGAGGTGATCCTTGAGTCCGGAGTCGAGGGAGCGAGAGAGTGCTTATCCGTTTGTATCTCTCTTGCTTGTCCGACGTCGGTGGCGGCGCTGGTGTGAGTGGGTTCCGGTGCGGGGCGCCGACAACAATTGGTATCAGAGCTATTGGTTATTCTGCAATGGCGGATGAAGGAAAGTTGCGAATTGAGAAGTTCAATGGCACGAACTTCGGGTTTTGGAAGATGCAAATAGAAGATTACCTTTACCAGAAGGATCTCTATTTACCTCTTGGAGGTAGAGCAAAGAAACCAGAGAAGATGTCCGATGAAGACTGGGAGGTCCTCGATCGGAAGACGCTCGGCACCATCAGATTGTCACTTGCATCCCAAGTGGCATTCAACATCAAAAACGAGAAGACGACGATGGAGTTGATGGCAACATTGTCGCGGATGTACGAGAAACCCTCAGCATCAAACAAGGTATTTCTCATGAAGAGGTTGTTTAATCTTCGTATGAAAAAATGGCGGCAGCATAGCAGAATACCTCAACGAGTTCAATGGACTCACGGCCCAGTTGGAGTCAGTGGAGATTAGTTTTGACGATGAGATTCGGGCATTGCTAATCCTCTCCGGATTGCCTGATAGCTGGGAGGGCCTAGTGATGGCGGTGAGCAACTCTTCGGCAATGGGGAAGTTGATTTTTGATGACGTTGTGGGAGTGCTTCTGAGTGAAGAAGCAAGAAGGAAATCTTCTGGAGCTACGGAGTCGTCTGGAAGTGCACTAAACACCTCTGACCGGGGAAGACAAAAGAAGGACGGTCGCTTTCGAAGCGACTCGAAGTCGAGATCCAGCAGGTCTCGAGCACCTCAGAACAAGGGAGCGAAGTGCTGGAACTGCGGGAAGACGGGGCACTTTAGGAGGGATTGCAAATCTCCTAAAGGGAAGCAAGGCGACCACACCGAAGGAGTCAGCAAGGATCTGGCAAATCTTGCTGAAGACGGTGATATGGATGCCCTCGTTCTATCTTTGTCTACCTGTGACGAGTCTTGGGTGATAGACTCGGGCGCGTCTTTCCATGCTACATCCCAACGGAAGCTTCTTGAAGGATATGAGAAGGGAGACTTTGGCAAAGTCTACCTAGGGGATGGAGAGCCTTGCACCATACAAGGAAGGGGAAGCGCGGAAGTGAAGTTGGTTTCTGGATCTTCACTTGAGCTTGAGGACGTACGGCACGTACCTCAACTGCAGAGGAATCTGATTTCTGTTGGACAGTTGGCGAGCCAGGGGTACAAGGCTACTTTCACAGCTGATCAATGGAAGATATCCAGAGGTTCGTTGACGGTGGCTAGTGGCAAGAAGGTTGGGACACTTTATGTCACCAACGGCACGGAGAACTCTATTGGAGTTGTTGCAGCAGATGTGGACACCAAGTTATGGCATTGTAGACTTGGGCACATGAGTTATCAGGGACTGGAGGTGATGCACCAGTTGGGAAAGCTGCAGGGTCTCAGGAGTGTTGAGATGGACTTCTGTGAGGATTGTGTTCTCGGAAAGCAGAAGCGTGTTTCATTCAACAAAGAAGGTAAACCTCGGAAGCAAGAAAAGCTAGATCTCGTGCACACGGACGTGTGGGGGCCTGCACCAGTTTCTTCCATTGGTGGATCTCAGTACTATGTTACTTTTATTGATGATGCTACCAGGAAGCTTTGGGTGTTCTTCTTGAAGCACAAGTCAGAGGTATTTGGGGTCTTCAGGAGATGGCAGGTGATGGTAGAACTCGAGACAGGAAAGAGGTTGAAATGCCTGAGATCGGACAACGGTGGTGAGTATTGTAGCAGGGAGTTTGAGGACTACTGTGCAGATGCTGGGATCGTCAGGCAAAGGACAGTTCCAGGAACACCACAACAAAATGGAGTTGCTGAAAGGATGAACAGAACAATTAATGAGCATGCCAGGAGTATGAGGATACATGCTGGATTGCCACAGCAGTTTTGGGCGGAAGCAGTTAACACTGCTGCCTACTTGATCAACAGAGGGCCATCAAAGAAACTTGAATTTGGGATTCCTGAGGAAGCATGGACAGCGAAGAAGATTGATTTGGCGCACTTACGAGTATTCGGTTGTACCAGTTATGTCCATGTTGATTCCAGTCAAAGAAGCAAACTAGACGCCAAATCAAAGAAGTATATTTTCATTGGATACGGAGGTCAACAGTTTGGGTACCGGCTTTGGGATCCCGAACACAAGAAGATCATTCGTAGTAATGATGTGGTATTCAATGAGAAAATGCAGCAGAGCACTGAATCAGAAACAAAACCTGTTGAGCCGTGTTTTGTGGATCCTGAAGAGGAGTCTACAAATTCTGGTCAGAAGACTCATTCAGAGCAAGAACCTGAAGCATTGGCACCCCCTCCACAACTAAGAAGGTCCACTCGTAGTACTCATGGGAAGCCTCCTCAAAGGTATGATGGGACTCTTAGTTATTTGCTGCTCACAGATAATGGCGAACCTAAATGCTTCACGGAGGCATTGGAGGTTGATACCAGGAAGGAGTGGGAGTTGGCCATGGATGATGAGATGAAGTCATTGGAGCAGAATCAAACGTGGGATTTGGTGGATCTGCCCAAGGGGAAGAAAGCACTGTCAAACAAATGGGTTTACAGGCTGAAGGAAGAGCAAGGCGGGAAGAAGCGATACAAGGCCAGGCTGGTTGTAAAAGGATTTCAGCAGAGAGCAGGTATCGACTTCACAGAGATCTTTTCTCCTGTAGTCAAGATGAGTACTATTCGAGCGGTGCTGAGCATGGTGGCAGTAGAGGATCTTCACTTAGAGCAGCTTGATGTGAAGACGGCCTTTCTCCACGGAGATCTCGATGAGGAGATATATATGCAGCAGCCGGAGGGATACATTGCAGCTGGCACGGGTGACTTAGTCTGCAAACTAAAGAAAAGCCTCTATGGTTTGAAACAGGCACCCAGACAATGGTATCTCAAGTTCGATAGTTACATGCTTGAGATAGGATACAGGAGATGTCAGGAGGATCACTGTTGCTACTTCCGGGACTTCGGTACATCTTACATTATCTTGCTATTGTATGTTGATGACATGTTAGTTGCAGGAGCTAGCATGCATGAGATTGCAAAATTGAAGCTGAAGCTGTCAAGAAAATTTGCAATGAAGGATCTAGGAGCAGCAAAACAGATCCTTGGGATGCGGATCAGTAGAGATAGGTCTAAACATATCCTCAGACTATCTCAGGCGGAGTACATCAGCCGAGTACTCAGGAGATTCTGCATGGAGGGTGCCAAACCTGTTGGCACACCGCTGGGTGCCCATTTTAAGCTCTCAAAAGGGCAAAGTCCGAAGACGCGGGTGGAGGAGCTCAATATGTCAAAAATCCCGTATGCATCGGCAGTGGGGAGCTTGATGTACGCTATGGTGTGTACGAGACCAGACATTGCTCAAGCAGTGGGAGTTGTGAGTCGCTTCATGAGCTGCCCAGGCTTGGAGCATTGGCGCGCAGTCAAATGGATACTGAGGTATCTGAAAGGCACTGAGCACATGTCATTGTGCTATGGAGGTTCTGAGATCCGGTTACAGGGCTATGTGGACTCAGACATGGCAGGGGACTTGGACGGCAGGAGAAGCACGACAGGGTACTTGTTCACCTTGGGCAGTGGAGCCGTCAGTTGGATTTCCAGGTTGCAACCAGTTGTTGCATTGTCGACTACGGAGGCGGAGTATGTGGCAGCCACAGAGGCGTGCAAGGAACTAATATGGCTTCAAGTCTTGATGAAGGAGCTTGGGAAGGAACAGAAGGATTGCATGTTATATTCAGATAGTCAAAGTGCAATTCATCTGGCAAAGAATTCAGCTTTCCATTCAAGGACGAAGCATATTGACATACGGTACCACTTCGTGAGGTCATTGCTCGAGCAGGGACTCGTCAAGTTGGAGAAGATTCATACAAGTCAGAATCCTGCAGATATGTTGACGAAGGTCGTCACGGTGGAGAAGCTGAGGAGTTGTTCAGCTTCTGCTGGTCTTCATGCTTGAAGACGTTGAGGAGGCATCGTACCTATTTCACTAGGATGATTTAGTTTCAGTGGGAGCACAGAGGAGAGCCAAGTAACAAGAGGATATACCCAAGGTCTCCAAGTGGGAGATTGTTGGGGTATGTGGAGACCTTTGGTGATGAAGAGAATTGAAGGAAAATCAATTCTGCATAGTTTTCTGTCTGGCGGACTGTCGGAGTCGACTCGAGCTTCAGTCGAGTCGACTCGGGAACAGTCGAGTCGACTCGAGGTCTGTCGAGTCGACCCGAGAGGAGAAAGCCGCAAAAACCATGTTTCTGTCTGGACTGTCAGAGTCGACTCGAACTACAGTCGAGTCGACTCGGAGCATCGTCGAGTCGACTCGAGATACAGTGGAGTCGACTCGAGATCGTGCCAGTTAAACTGAAAGTTGTTCAGACGTGCCAGAGTCGACTCGGACTTCAGCCGAGTCGACTCGGGCTCGCGAAAAATCGTACGGACGATTTTCTTTTGGTGTTTTTTGGTGGCGTTTCGACGGCTATGATCATCTGAAGGTCTTGAGACTATATATAGGACTCATGAGAGCCCTAGGGTAAGATTATTGGCCGTATATTTGAGAGAGACTCTTGTTTGTGAGGCTAGGGTTCTAGAGAAGAAGAGGATTGGGATCCTACTTCTTGTGCAAAGGGAATTCTGTGTGAATCTCTTGTAGATCGATCGCTTGTGATCGTTCGGGTGTGTGCTATCTCTGTAATCAGTTCATCCTTATTGAGATTTGGAGCGGTGGAGGACGTAGGCTATTTGTAGCCGAACCTCGTTACATTTTGTGTTTGCTTTGCTATTTTCTTCCTTCTTCTTCCTTTGATCTTTGATAATCCGTTGCGGTGCTCAAGTGTTTTATCCTACTGATACCACGGGGTAATCTTTTGCCCTTCGTAGGCGGAGCGAAGAGGTGATCCTTGAGTCCGGAGTCGAGGGAGCGAGAGAGTGCTTATCCGTTTGTATCTCTCTTGCTTGTCCGACGTCGGTGGCGGCGCTGGTGTGAGTGGGTTCCGGTGCGGGGCGCCGACAACAAAGTTGGCAATAGCAATGAAAGAGAAATGGAACAGCAGTAACTTTTAAAGAACAGGGAAATCTAGCACCTGAAGATCCTCCCTGATTCTTAGATTCTGTCCTGCTGGGTTCAGTAAATCATTAACAACCTGGGACCAAGAAGGTTCAGTGAGCAATATATCATCTCCTCTATATATATAAAAGAGGCAAATAATTAGCATCAATAGGAAAGCGGTCATCTCAGTACAACCAGTATCCTTAGCAAAAGAAATTATTGTATCAGTGTTTAGAAGCATAAATTCTAGGAGACTTGATTCTTGCAAGATCACCAATAGAAAAGTACCAAACAGAAAACAAGTTGATTAATGGATAACATAATGGGAATCAACTACTATATGAAACAACAAATAAAAAGATAATCAAAAATTCACAAAAGGGAAAGCGTGGCATCTAGAAGGGAAATGTATACCGCATTTTGGACATCATCCTCCACAATGAAGTTGATTGCTGGATCATAGAAGGAGATGACAACATCTACTTTTGTTAACCATATTTGGAATTAATTAGGCTCCTAGAAAAAAGGGAAACAATGACTATGTTCTATATACTTTTAGGACATTTCTTAACAAAAATTTGGATATATACATATATATATATGTGTGTGTGTGTGTGTGTGTGTGTGTGTGTGTGTGTCTGTTTGTGTATGTTGGGCATATCTGGCTTTTTTTTCTTGACTATTTGAATCAGAGATGGTTCTAAAAAAAAAGAAAAAAAGAAACTATTAATTTGATTTGAGGATTTAACTTTTATAATCATTAGGTCCTACCACTTAAAGTTGAGAGACCTAACTCTTCATCTAATTAGAAGCTAAATGTAGTAAAATGAATTATATAATGATTGATATGAACAATTAACTTAAAGAGAATCTTGTCAAAAAGATAATACCTGGCAAAAGTGTTTAAATATCAGTACTACAGTCTTTTGTGCCAAACATGGCAATTTCACAAACATACTCAACTATATAATCATTATGCATCAAAGGATTAAAATAGAAAGACCTCTCACCTTCTAGATTCCACAAGTAGAGCATGCTGTTCAGATGTTTTATCAACACTAACATCTCTCTCTCTAGCAGTATAGCTGCACAAAAATAACTAGGCTACAGCAATCAGATGATCAGCAGGGCACAAAGATCATAATGTATCATGTATTGATACTGTAATATGCAGAAATTCAGCATTGAAAATACACCAATTACTATAAAAACTACTATTTACCAGTGAAAATTCATGAGAATACATCAAATTTATGTTAAATAGCTTCGCACAACCAAAAAAAAAAAAAGACAAATACACATGACTGACAATCATTATTCATGACTTCTTGAGACCTAATAAGAGCTGAGTGCGTAAATCAGTACCTCGAAGGAAGAACTGCTTGAGGAACAAAAGGGGCATAAGCAGTTTTCCTCTCAGCTGCAAGCCTTTGAGCTTTCTGAAACTCTTTCAGAACTGCTTGGAAATATTTTGCAAGCTTTACATCGGCTATCTTTTTGCTTGCCTGCATTTAGAAATTCATGTCTAAGAATCACGGAATTAAGGGGGAAAATCAGCATGATGTGTAGACCAATAGTCTTAGAGGCCTTATTAAAATGAAGCATATATACAATATGTCACCTCTATATAGCTAGAAGTCTCAAAATAGCTGCCACCATGCCATAGTAATTTAAACACCATGCACCAGAAGCAACAATCATGACCACTACATCATTTGACAAGGACAAGTTCATGAATCACCAATCAAGAGCGCAGCCAAGGTTTAACAACCCAAGAGATCAATTACAGCAATTAAATACTAAGGCTGTCTTTGGTTCATGGATAAACCCCAAAAGTAATTGCAATCATGACCAACTACATTATTTGACAAGCACAAGCTCATGAATTACCAGTAAAAAGTACAACTATGGTATGCCTCTCAAATAGTTTGAACAACTCAAGAGATCAATTCCCAAATCTACGTTATATCATAATCACAAAGAATAACCAATTTTATCATGCGGGTAGAAGCAATTTCACATGTGAAAGAACATAAAGTTTCCACTTAATCAAAATGCCAAGGGAAAGATGGAAATGGTAGGAACACAAAAACAATCAAAATAAATGCCATAATGAATATTAATGAGCCCAAATCTACATTATATCATAATCGCAAAGAATAACTAATTTTATCATGCGCGTAGAAGCAATTTCACATGTGAAAGAAGATAAAGTTTCCACTTAATCAAATGCCAACGGAACGATGGAAATGGTACCATTTGATGAGCAAACCAAAGACAAAATGCTGCATGATGGGCACCTTCTCAAGCACCTCAGCCTTATACATCTTCAGCATTCCACTGTTCACCTTGCTCCATGTCGGGACCGCACTGATATCATCAAGCATCGGGGAGTGCTCAGCAAACACCCCCTTCTTCACCTTCTTGACAAAAGCCACACAGGCCAAGTATATATACTCGTGGGAGAAGTTATCAAGAATGTCCTGGTTGTGAATCGACTTGGGCTTCATATACTTGTGATCAATAAGCTGAGCTGAGCCAAAGATAAAGGGGAGAAAGTGGTAGTTGTCGAGGCCCCAGACACCGTGAGACCCAGCGGGCTCGAGACAGTAGGTGATCTGGAGCCTGCGCATGAGTTCGAGGTAGGCGACGAAGACCCGGATGACGAGGGCCGGGTAGTCCTCCTCCCTGATGAGGCCGAGGCAGGCGAGGAAGGTGGCGAAGTTGGTCTCGTGGCCGGTGCCGTAGTCGATGTGGGAGGCATTGCCGAAGGAGTCGAGGAGGTAGGGGAGAAGCTCGTCAGTGGCGGGGAGGAGCTCCTCGGAGGTAATAAGAGGGAGAAGGAGGGCGGGGGCCTCGGTGGAGAGGCGGGCAAGCCAGGAGCGGTAGGCAGGGTTGCCGTAGCGGGCGGAGTGGGGGAGTGGGGGAATCTCATCGATCCAAGAGGTTAGGGCTTGGAGGAGGGAGAGGAGGGAGGTGACGGTTTGGGAGAAGGGGGGAACGGGGTCGGAGATCTTGCGGCCGCGGACAGAGTGGGAGAGGGCGGCGATGAAGCCAAGGAAGTGGCGGCCGGCGGCAGAGGAGATGGAGGCGGTGGGGCCGCCATAGGTGGAGCACACCGACGACGGCGGCGGGCTGGCCTCGGCCGCGGTGGCGGAGGTGGAGCAGACGGCGGCGCATGAAGAGTCGGCGGAGGCGGCGGAGGAGGGGGAGGAGGGCTCGGCGTCGGTCATTTTTTATGGGAGGCAATGCGGGGTTCGGAGGGAGAGGATGAAGAAGAATCGAGGCGGCGGGAGGGGGGAAGGGAGAAGAATCGGGGCGAAGAAGAAACGAGAGAGGGTGTGTGAGAGAGAGAGAGAGGAGGCGGGATGGGTGCGGGCGGAGGGAGAGGAAGAACCGGTTTCTTGCAACACTGGTCGGCGCCGGAGAGGAGGGAGGAGGAGGCAGAAGGAGGAGGAGGCATAGGAGGGGGGTTGGTTTTCAACGACGCTAATAAGCGTCATCTTAGGCCAACTCTACGACGACGCTAACGAGCATCGTATATTGCCGACGCTTTTAAAATGCGTCGGCTATTTTTGGCGCTCTGCAGGACATTGCCGACGCTTGTAGTAAGCGTCGGCAAAAAAGCGTCGTTAAAACCCCTTTTTCCTGTAGTGTGGTTATAGTGATTTCGGAAGGTAGTAGGGTTTTATGGGTCCTTGCTGCAGTGTATGCTCGTACTGACTTCAGGGATAGATGGATATTGTGGAAGGAGGTGTCTCAGTTGATTAATCAGGGGTATCCTATGATGGTGGCTGGTGATTTCAACTATATTGTTGATCCTCAAGAGAAGATGGGAGGGAGGCCTTTCTCATATGAGAGGAAGGTAAAGGAGTTCCAAGATTTTTTGACATCAAATGGTTTGATAGATCTGGGGTTCTCGGGCTCTAGGTTTATATGGTGTAACAATCAGCAGGGCCAGGCTAGAGTATGGGAGAGAATTGATAGAGCTTGTGCGACTGCTGGGTGGGTTCAGTGCTTCCCGGATTATCGTGTGAGCCACTTACCCAGGATTGCATCGGATCATAGTCCGTTATTGGTGAGTACAGACACTTATATTCCAGTTCGGCCCCCCTTTAGATTTAAGAAGATTTGGCTATGTTATCCGAGATCATGGGAGATGGTGAGGGAGGCATGGAGTGCACCAGTTAGAGGAAATGCTATGTATCGGGTGTCTCGTAGATTGGAGTTGACGAGGAGACGACTGAGGAGGTGGAACCGTGAGAAGGTGGGAGATATTTTCAGGAGGATTGAGGAGTCTGAGGAGGCTATCGCTAGGTTACAGACTCAGGAGGACCAGAGGGGGGCCTAGCGGATGAGGAGATGGGGGAGCTCAGATCACTACTGGCACTGCATGACGGCCTTCTCAGACAGCAGGAGACATTTTGGAGACAGAAATCGAGGGTGCAGTGGATTATGGAGGTGAACAAAAATACTAGATTTTTCCACCAGGCGATAGTTATCAGGAGGCACCAGAACAGAATTAGAGTTATTCGGGATGAGGAGGGGTAGCTTTCGGAGGATTCAGAGATGATTCAGAGGGTTATGGAGAGCTTCTTCAGGGCTAGATGGACAGAGCAGCCCACGGGTGGGGGCCCAGCGGATATACCCTTGCCGTTGGTTGGGGTGTTAGAGGAGGAGACAACAGTATTGATCAAACCGGTTTCGGAGGGGGAGATTAGAGAGGCAGTGAGGTCCCTAATGGGGGACAAGGCTCCAGGGCCGGATGGCTTCCCACCTTTATTTTTCTAGAGATATTGGATGATAGTAGGACGAGATGTGACGGCAACTATACAACAGTTTTTTTGCACAGCAGTGATGGCAGCAGATTGGCAGAGGACTTTCATTATCTTGATACCGAAGCGGCATGACGCCACGGAGCCGAGTCATTTTCGTCCGATCAGCCTTTGTACGACCTTGTACAAGGCTACAGCGAAGATCCTTGCTATCAGGTTGAGGGTTGTTCTTCCTAAGCTTATTAGCCCGGAGCAGGGGGCTTTTTTGGAGGGGCGGAGTATATCTGATAATGTGCTTATTGCCCAGGTGTTTGATCTCGGTAGCGCTTCGGTGAGGAGGAGCTTGATGGGGATCAAGCTTGACATGGAGAGGGCCTATAATAGAGTGAGATGGGATTTCTTGCAGCAGTCCTTGCAAGGGTTCGGATTTCATGAGACTTGGATCAGATGGGTGATGGGCTACGTGCGTGTCCCTTCCTTTGCTATCTTGGTGAACGGGACGCCATCCCGTTTCTTTCTGTCTTCAGGAGGGTTGCGTCAGGGATGCCCCCTATGTCCCCTATTATTCATTATGTGCTCAGATGCACTGTCTAGAGCCCTACGACGGGCAGTGGTCAGTCAGGAGTTGGAGGTTTATAAGCCGGCGGTGAGGGCTCCTCCGATATCCCACTTGCTTTTTGCTGATGATTGTTTGCTCCTAGCCAGATCGTCGCGGCAGACGGCCCGGTTATCTGTCATATTATTCAGGATTACTGTGCAGCATCGGGACAAAGGGTCAATTTGACCAAGTCAGCTGCTATTTTCAGCCCGAAGACCAAGGTAGTGGTGAGGCGGTCTATATTGGTGATCCTGGGGGTGGGAGAGCAGGAGGGCATGATGACATATTTGGAGGTCTCTCTATCCTGCCAGCGGTTGTGGCGTAGGGACTGTACATCTTTGGAGCTCAGTATCAGACGCAGGTTAGAGGGGTGGCAGATGCATACACTTTCTATGATGGGTAGGATTATTCTGGTACGATCAGTTCTTACCTCAGTTCCCATTTACCTACTCTCCAATACTCTCATTCCAGTTACAGTCCTGAGGTCCCTTGAGCAGTTATTCAGAAACTTTATTTGGGGGAGGTGCAGAGGCAGAGGTGGAGTCCATTTATTGGCATAGGATGTGGTGTGCCAGTCGACTAGCTACGGAGGTCTGGGGGTACAGTCCCTGGTGACGATGAGGGAGGCCCTAGCAGCTAGACATGCAGTCAGATTAGTGCTCGAGCCCGAGAGTATGTGGTCTTCGCTGATGAGGGCCAAGTATGGTGCCTTGGCTCCCGGGGTGCGAGCTGGTCACCACCACTCATGGATCTGGAGGGAGATATGTACTAGAGTAGTGGTGGTGCTTCCAGAGATCAGATGGGTCATAGGTGACGACCGATCTATTCATGTGCTGGAGGATAGCTGGATGACCGAGCTGTTGATCTGTTGCATGCCGACCATGGTGGATTTGACGAGATTAGCAGGCTGCAGAGTTAGCGAGCTGTTGACTTCAGAGGGGGGTCGATGGAGGGAGGAGATGATCCAGAAGGTTTTTGGAGAGCAGCTGGCGAAGTCGGTTCTGTCTCTTACGGTTCCCAGCGCAGGGGGGGCGACAGGCTAGTATGGGTCCCGACGGGACGAACGAGGGTTCGTGCTAGAGACCTCTATGCCTTGATTTGTAGGGAGCCAGCTCGTCAGATTGAGGGTGGTTGGATATGGAGGTTGCGGATTCATCCGCGGGTGGCTTTATTCATCTGGAAGGTGGCCTGGGGCTGCCTCCCTACGAGGAGCTTGTTAGTCCAGCGTGGCATGGCGGTTTCTCAGTGCTGTGAGGAGTGTGCAGATATTGAGGAGACGACCGAGCATGTTCTTTTGCAGTGCCCCAGAGCCAGAGAGATATGGAGGAGGTCACCGGTCCTACTACCCGACTTGATAGTCTCTATGCAGGACATGGTTCAGATGTTGAGAGTCTCCATGTAGAGTCCCCGATCTACTGAAGCAGGGATTTTGGTGGCATACTGTCCTACCACATCTGGTTGGACAGGAATGCCGGCCTATTTGAGGGGAGGAGGTCGTCCCCGAGGAGGGTGGTGGACAGAGCGACGCTATATGCGAGGGAGGTTTTTGCGGCTACCGTTGGATTTTCTTCTGAGATAGTCAGGGACATCTAGGGTACTTTCCACGCTGCTTCAGCGCCTGGGTTTGCCTTTGTTTCTTGGGTACCCCCACCCCTTGACTATCTCAAAGTAAATTTTGATGGCAGTCGGTCACTGGATGGCGTGGCTGGAGGGGTTGGATTTGTGATCAGGGACCACCTTGGTAGGATGATAGCAGCAGGAGGGCGGTGCACGCTAGGACTCACAGTGGTCGGGGCGGAGCTGCGGGCTGTTTGGGAGGAAATATCCTACGCGTGGCAGGTACTTGGAGTGGAGCAGGTCTGCCTTGAGGGAGACTCATCTATGGTTATGACTGGCTACGAGGGACGGATCGATTTGGGGATGGTCACCCTCTCATTCGGGAGACTCGTAGGGTGGCACCGGTGATGGGCGATGTCCAGATAGGACACGTATTCAGGGAGGCGAATAGGGCTGCAGACTGGGTCGCCTCTTTTGTTGCCCGGCATTCCGGAGATTTTTGTTGGACGTCCGTAGCAGACGTTCATCCTGATTTGCAACTTTTACTTTTCTGCGATTTAGCAGGTTGTAGTCACGTTAGAGTTATATGAGATGAGTAGCCGCTTTTACCCAAAAGAAAAAAAAAGAAAAAAAGAAAAAAAAAAAGAAAAGAAGAAGAAGAAGAAGAAGAAGAAGAAGAAGAAGAAGAAGAAGAAGGACTCTTGCCCCAACTTAAGCCTGCAACCATACTCGACCCATCCTAGCAATAAAAACCCATGATCCCACCCCTCTCCCCCCCCCGCCCCGCATGCCTCTCTCTCCCCATCACAATCGCTGAAGGACTCTTGCCCCAACTTAAGCCTGCAACCATACTCGACCCATCCTAGCAATAAAAACCCATGATCCCACCCCTCTCCCCCCCGCCCCGCATGCCTCTCTCTCCCCATCACAATCGCTTTTCCTTTCTCTTTCTATCCCATGATACCTTGCGCTGGTACCCGGGCCCATGGGCCATAACCCAACCAGCAGATGAGATAGGACATTTTTGCAGCAGTTGATTGTGGAAGATATGGAATGAGAGGAATTGAAGAATTTTCAGGTTCTCTACTATGTCTGCCGTGTTGGTTTTGGGAGGCTAAAATTTGTAAAGCGAAAATTTTCAGAAGGAGAGATGTTTGGACTCTAAAGTTTTTTTTCTACCTTTCTCCTTAATATTCTCATTCAACATATGAGTTTAAATCCATAAAACATGCTCTTTAGGCTTCTTATATTCAATGCATCTTAATC
Organism: Phoenix dactylifera; assembly: GCF_009389715.1. NCBI lineage: Eukaryota > Viridiplantae > Streptophyta > Magnoliopsida > Arecales > Arecaceae > Phoenix > Phoenix dactylifera. Next base: position 636,599 of record NW_024067682.1, read on the forward strand.
TCTAAAACATTAAAAGACAAACAATGTTGGGTACATGAATTAGTAGAAATTCTCCAACTGTTGCTCTCCCTAAGGTACATGAACGGCAAAACTTCTTCAATTGTAACTTCTTTTGAATTCCAGCAAAAAGGTCACTTTTTCACATGCCAACTTGACTATCAAGAAAATATCTTCTTTGAGCATCATTGGTTGGACTCCTGCTTCTTGCGGAAAGTTGATCAGTTCTGATATCGAAGGCTTTCATTGTAACCTTTTGCTTGAAGATTGTGCCTTGTTTAATTTCCACAATGAAATGATTGTGATAGGCATTAACTATCTTCTTCTGTGGAAAAAGAAGGGGAAAAAAATGGCCCCGAGCACGCGCAGATGGTTCTTGGCAAGCTAGTTTCCGGTCAAGATTTTCTGCTCGTTGCTATAGGTTTGAGTTGAATCTTTGGACGGCATCTTGCATAGATTTCAAAGCATTCCATATAGATCTCGATGCAGGGGCGGCCCAATGCATTTGGAGGCCCAAGACGAATTCACAAAACAGACATTTTTTAAAAAATAATAATTTTTTTAATAAGTGTAAAATAATTTAAAAAATTATTTAAAAATAATTCATCTAGCTTTTTGAGATACAAAATTACTAATCAAGCTTTTGTACTTAAGATTTATGAAAATACTATTTTCAATCAATAATATAGCTAATCCATTTAATCTTTTGATGCCGAACCAGATCCAGGAAGAATGATTGCGGTGGTAGAAAGTAAGAGAAGAGAAGGAAGAAGAAGAAGAGAAGAAGGAGAAGGAAGGAGGAAGAGAAGAGAGGAAAACATGGGGGAAAGAAAATGCTTAATTCTTCATTGAACTTTCATCATGAAAATAACTCTCTATATATAGAGCCCAAATACACAATTTGCATAAACCCCCTTACACAGAAATAAATCCTAATAAACCCATAAATAACCCACAAATAAGCTCTAAAATGCAGATAAGCCCTGAAATAAAATAAACCACAAATAAACCCTAAAATACAAATAAGCACAGAAATAAAATAATAAAATAAATATGCACATAAAATGGTGGCCTAGCTGATGTCCCCATCAACTCCTTCCGGGTGGAAAAAACTCGATCCCGTCGAGTGCAGATCTGGCCGGCTGTCGTACTGCTCCAGAAGATCAGGATCAAGGCGCTGCAACTCGGCTCGCAAAATCCATGTCACATCTGATTCGGATCGACCTTTCTACCGAACAAGATAACGTTGGTAGCTTCCTCTCCTGGTAGAAATAACCTGCTCATCTAATATATGTTCTATGTGTTCTCTATGTGCATGAAACTTTGGAGGTGCAGGCTCAATAGCAGGTATGGGATCAGGGTGATCAACAACAACAGGTGTATCAACAAAAGGATAAGAAGGAATGAATGTGCTTCTTGTAAGGGACTAAATCTTTAATATTAAATGTCGCACTAATCCTATAGTCTTCAGGAAGATCTACAACATAAGCATTCGAACTAATTTTTTTGAGAACTTTGAACGGTCCCGCACTACGAGATTGCAACTTTTTAAACGTTCTCGAAGGGAGTCGTTCAGGTCTAATTCTTACCATGACAGAATTGCCTACATTCAATTCTTTATAACGTCTGTGCAAATCAGCAAGGGATTTATATTTTAAGTTATTAGAGTGAATATGTTTGCTGATCTCTTGATGCAATGAATGCAGGTGTGAAGCAAATGATTGTGCAGACTCAGAGACTCTATGATGATGAGAAATGGGAATCAAGTCTATAGGTTGCCTAGGTTTATAACCATTCACCACTTCAAAAGGACTCATGCCTAAGGTCCTATTGACCGAACTATTATATGCAAACTCGGCGGTTGGTAACACGAGATCCCAAGTCCTAGCATGCTCACCTACCAGACATCTTAAAAGATCTCCAAGACTTCGGTTGACTACTTCTGTCTGACCATCAGTTTGGGGATGATAGGCAGAGAAGGATTTTAATTTGGTGCCCATCATATGCCAAAGGGTTTTCCAAAAATAGCTCATAAATTTAACATCCCTATCGGACACAATAGATTTTGGGAGGCCATGGAATCTAACGACTTCATCAAAATAGAGTTTCGCAATCCTAGAAGCATCAGAAGTCTTAGAACAGGAGAGAAAATGAGCCATTTTAGAGAATCGGTCCACCACTACAAAAATAAAATCGTGTTTGGTAGAGGTACGTGGCAGCCCTAACACAAAATCCATACTAACATCTTGCCAAGGACAATCAAGAACGGGTAGGAGAGTGTAAAGGCCAGTGTTCTATTTACGCTGCTTAGCTATTTGACATGTGCAACACTGACCGATAATTTTGGCCATGTCTCTCTTGAGACTCAGCCAAAAGAAACGTCTTTCCACCATTTCAGTGGTTTTGTCTCTTCCGAAATGCCCAGATAGTCCTCCAGCGTGTACTTCCCATACTAGGAAATCTCTCAATGAGGTTCGAGGAATACACAATCGGTCGGAGCGAAAGTGATAATCATCTTGTAAAAAGAAATCATCTTGTTCTCTCTCTACTCCATCTCGCAGGGTCAGGTATACATCACTAAAATCGGAACAGGTGGTATATTGTTCCCCGATCCTTTCAAAACCAATTACTTTAGTGCTCATCACGGATAGAAGGAAGATCCGTCGACTGAGTGCATCAGCAGCCCTGTTCTCAACTCCAGTTTTATGTTTCAGTACAAAAGTATAGGCTTGCAGAAACTCAATCCATCGGCCGTGTCGAAGGTTTAGTTTCTTTTAAGAATTGAGATACTTTAAAGCCTCATGGTCTGAATACAGGACAAATTCTTGCGGTAGCAAATAGTGTCCCCAATGTCGCAAAGTTTGCACTACCACATGGAATTCCTTATCATAGGTGGAATAACGCAACCTGCGTCACTTAACTTTTCGCTAACGCGATAGGGTGACCACCTATCTTGGCTTAACACATCACCTATGCCAACGCTAGAGGCGTCACATGCGACCTCGAATACCTTAGTGAAATCGGGGAGACGCAAGACAGGTGCTTCGGTCATCCTATGCTTAATATCTTTAAATGCTTGGGATGCCGACTTAGTCCAGATAAAGTCTCCTTTCTTCATGCAATCTGTAATGGGAGACATTATCGAACTAAAATGTCTAATGAAACGATGATAGAAAGTAGCCAGACCATGAAAACTACGTACTTCTGCTAGGGTCTTGGGCTCAGGCCAATCGACTATTGCGCTTACTTTTTCTGGATCAGCGGAGACACCCTTGGAAGATCCCCGCATACAGGGCTTATAAGGGCAGATCACTGTACGGAAACAAACAAAGATGCCAATGTGAATGAAAAGTGCATTTCCTCTTGTAGCCAGTAGAAATGAAATTCAAGGCCTACGTTTATCAGCTGTCAAAGTTGCTGGCTCGGGAGAGAGAGCTTACTCAAGCAGTAGCAGTAAGGGTACTAGAGGCGAGCTCGAACCCGTTTTCACAATCTTCTAGATGGATAGCGACAGAGAACTCGTTAGTCAGTAAAGCCCACGGCAGGTGCTGCTGTTAGTAAAGCAAGTCATTTTTGCTCGGTACTCGGTTGATCAAAATCAATTCCAAAAACCTTATTTTCAGGGAAGGAAAGCCCTGGCTCTAACGCTCTACTCTGGTCACCGATGGCTAAGTCAGACGTTGTGAAACCGGCTCTGGCCTTCGCTTCTTTACTTCAAATTCTGATGATCTTTGACTTTCCCCCCATTCGTCGATTCATGTGCCTCCGGCCTTACTTCACAATCTTACCTCTCCATGGCCATTTTGCACATGGGGAATTGACATCATAGGAAAGGTGACACCCAAAGCATCAAATGGACACGAATACTGGTAGGTCAGCTCACCACTTTTGGTTTTTCTGTTATAAATACATATCTACTGGCACACCTTTCATTTAATATCTCTTTCCCGTCTGCTCTGTCTGAGATGGATCTTCCCGCTCTCATCCTTCCAATGGACTTTCCTGTTTTTTCTTTCTTTTGTTCGTTTTCAAAATAGGAGAGGCATTGCATTCAAGGCAGTTGATTGGATGAAGTTAGAAGTGACTATAACGTCTTCTTCTTATTATATTAAGATGGGGTATATAAATGAAAGTATCATGGTACATCGTCCTTCCTTGAAATGGAACTTGAATGCGTCTTCTTGCTCCAGCATTCAAGTCGATCTATTACGACCAGCGCGGTTGTTCGTATTTCATTTTCTTCTTCCAAGCCAAGCCCCTCTTATAAAAAAAAGCACTCACTGAATTACTTACGGGAAGGCGGCAAGGGCCGCTGAAGGGGGGAAAACGAAAGGCGTTTTCTAGTCTCCCCTTCGCCGGTGAGTCCACCAGCCGTCTCTTTAGTGTCAAACTCGTCTCTCTAGCTTGGATAGAAGATCCAACCCCCTGAAGCAAGGTATGCACGAACCACTTGGGAGAGGTGGGGGCCTAAGCAAACTACCAAGGGGCCGGAAACCTTCACGGAAAGTGCTTTTTAAGGCACGTCACATTAGTTGCATTCGCATCGTAACCGATTAAATGATCCCCCGCCAATGGTTAAGGTAATCCTAGTCTTTTTTATTAACCCTTAGATTCTCCAAAAACATCTTTTAGCCACTCTTTTAATGCAATCGGCCATCTTATACCACATCACAGAGGTTTCTTCCGATAAATTCCATTTCCCTTCCTCGTTATAAAGAGAAAGTCGGAATGGTTCCTGCCCCTGGGTTTGCCCTGGGCTTTGTTTACAAAAAAAAAACTACTATGAACCTTAAGAAAGTGACGTGATCAGGAAAGCACACTTCTTAGGGTTTGCAAAGAAGCTTTCTTTCCGCAGGACATCACAAACCTGCCTTAAGTGTGAGAGATGGAGCTCTTGAGTTTGACTATAGATGAGGATGTCATCAAAATATACAACGACAAATTTATTCAAGAAAGGTCGAAAGATCTGTGTCATCACCCTTATAAAAGTACTAGGAGCATTTATTAATCTGAAAGGCATTACTAGCCATTCGTAGAGTCCATCTTTGGTTTTAAAGGCAGTTTTTCATTCATCCCCAGGACGAATCCGAATCTGGTGGTACCTACTCTTTAAGTCAATCTTGAAAAAAACTGTAGCACCAGACATATAGTCTAAAAGATCGTCCAGTCTGGGAATGGAAAAACGATACTTAATCGTGATTTTATTGATAGCACGGCTATCGACGCACATCCTCCAACAGCCATCTTTCTTGGGAGTGAGGAGTGCAGGTACAGCACAGGAACTCAGACTCTCACGAATATATCCTTGAGTGAATAGTTCGTCAACTTGACGTTTCAGTTCAGTGTGCTCGTTTGGGTTTAGCCTATGATGGGAAAGATTTGGCAAAGATACTCCAGGAATGAGATCAATTACGTGCTGGATATCACGCATCGGAAGGAGTGTAACTGGAAGATCCTTAGGAAAAACAGAGTGAAACTCCTCCAACAGGGGAACTACGGCGGCTGGATGCTCGGCATTTGACTCCACATTGATAACTCTAGCCACAAGGGCGAACACAGGTGAATGGCTTTCGATATCTTTCATTACCTCTTTCGAAGTAATGATGTGAAGTGACTCATCTTTTCGTGGTGTAGCACCCTTCTTCTCAGGGCCGGGCTCTCTAGGAGGCAATGAATTCAGTATAATTTTTCGATCTTGGAACATAAAGCTACACAAATTTGACCGACCATGAAGTGTGACGTCCCTATCGTATAACTAAGGTCTTCTTAGAATGACTTGATCTACATCCATCGGAAGGCAGTCGCACCAAATCTCGTCTTTATAAGATAGGAATTGAATCGGGACAAGGCATCTTTCCGATACCGAAATGAACGTCTTATCTACCCAGGCTACTTTATATGGGTTAGGATGAGGGGTAGATTTCAGGCCAAGACGAGAAACAACTCCAGATGCAATGGCGTTGATGCAACTCCCGCTATCAAATAAGATTTTGCATGTTTTACCATTGATCTTAATAAGCATGTAAAATAGGGAGGTTCTACGCCAATCTTGTTCGGTCTTTGTTTGGGCTAGAGTACACCTAACTACCTGAAGCCTAGGATTTTGGTCATTCCGATCAGTGGGCTCATATTGGGATGCAGGCTAGGCAAACTCTAACCCGGTCTGTTCGTCTCCAAAGTCTTCTACAAAATCCTCGATGTTTGGTTCATAGACTTCTTCGACACATTCAGTCTTCTGGGTTCTTGCTTCCAGTTCAGTCATTAAATAAGTCTTGGCATTACATTGGGATGCGATATGGCCAAACTTTTGGCACCTGAAACACTGAGTTTGGCTTCTTGAGGGCGGGTTGGACCCTAATATGCCTTTTTCTTTATCAGTTGACGTACTTTGAGCAGGCATCGGAAATGGCCTAGTCGGTGTTTGGCTAGAGCCGGGCTGGGTAGGATGGTTGGAGAGTGGTCTGGATTGCGGGAGATAGCTTTGATTAGGTCGGGCTCCTGGGGGTAAGAACCGAGAGTCGGTACGTCTCACTACAGGAACTCGTAAAAAACTATCCACATCTTGAGCCAACTGGTATGCCTGGCCAAGGGTGGTAATCTCTCGGAGGATTAATTCTTTCTGGATCTCCTCGCGGAGTCCTGCCCGAAACCTAGAAAGAGTAACAGTCTCTTCTTTGATTACACCGCACCTCATGTGAAACTCCTCAAATCGTGCAATGAATCAGCAACAGTTGAAGTTTCTTGAGTTAGTTTCTGCCACCTATCCATAAGGCGTTGTCGGTAAGAGAATGGCAGATACTTCTCATTTAGTTTTTCTTTCATATCCTCTCAGGTGGTGATACGTGGAAGCCTCTGGGTCTCACGCCTATGTTCTACGTTATGCCAGTACCAGTGAGCTTCCCCAATAAGCTTCATTTTAGCAAACCGTACTTTTCGATCATCAATCATTTCGTACCACTCAAAATAGTTATCCATGGCTGCTCTCCAATCAAGGTACACACTCGGCTCTAATTGACCAGCAAATGTGGGAGCATCTACTCGTACGGTACGAAGTAGTCGCTTGTCAAGATCGCGCTGGTGATCAAGAGAAAGTTGGTTCCTAGGGGGATGGAAAAAAGCTACAAGTGGTGTGGTCAAACCAAGCTCAAAATAAGCTGCGATTGGGGTTGACGGTTCAGGAGTCCTAGGGTGTTGCACTAGAGCACGGATCTCCCATTTAAATTCATCATGATCAGCTCGTAATGCAGCTAATTGTTCCAAAATATCTTGTAAAACTCTGGGGTCCATGGTGGATAAAGGGGTCTGAGAGTCAGTGAGGAGGTATTCTCTACCACTACGGGTTGGCATGCAGGGACTACTCTAGTTGGTGGTATAATATGCAATGTTACTAATGAACCCTAACTTACCAAATGCAGTGCAGGACAAACTACTAATGCAATCTACTATGAATTCGAAAATCAGCAAATTTTCACAAAAGTAACTTAAAATTAAATATTACTAATTTGTACTTTGGTTATTTCAGAATTAAAGTAGAAAATTAGTCACTATAAGAAATTAGGTTGCAAACACGTTTTACGGTTATTTAGAGTCCGAAAGTAATCTGATCTATGGATGTTGAGAACTATCCTGTCGCTAAGGTATGCTAATTTAATATTTAGATTTAAATGGAGGGTAGGATGGATGTGGTGGTAAATGTTCTAGGTTTTGTAGTTTGACAATAAAATAAGTTTCAAGATAGGACTATCATGCAAGAGAACTAGAACATAATTAGATAAACAAGTCCAAAAGAAAGAAGAACCTGTTACCTGTGGCGAATGCAGTCAACCGGAAGCGTCCGTTGTAGAGTCTTGAACACAAAGTTGGCGCTGGGCAGAGCTAGCTGGAACTGTGGATCCGGAGCTGCAGCCAAAAGGGGTTCTTGGGCTCCTGGAATGGACTGACGAAGGGCTGGATCGGGCCTGAGAGGACCTACAGCCGCTTGGGCCTAGGCCGCGTTCAAGTGATGGCGCGCAGGCTTGGGCCAATACGGGAGCAAGAGCGGCCGGTGTGGGCGACGCACTGAGTCGGTGGGGTTGGAGCTGCTGGCCCTTGGTTCGTGTAGGAAGGATGGAGAGCCAAGGGGAAAAGGCAGAGTGGGAGAGAAGATGAGGGAGGTGACGGTGGGGGTGGCGGCCGAAGTCGGGGAGGTGCTGTGGTGGTGCTTGGGGTGGCGGTGGCAAAGATGGCGTGGGTTCTGGTGTCGTTCACGAGAGACGTCGGCGGGTTGCAATGAAGGCGGACACAGCGGCGTTGGTGGACGAGGCTCGGTGGAGGCGGAGCTCGGCTTCGGTGATGGCGCGGCGAGTCGGGCGCAGGCGGCGCGGATCGGCGAGGAAGCAACGGCGGAGGCAGTGAAGCGGCGACACGGCTGCGAAAGAAGAGGAACAGAGGTAGGGTGGGCCTGACGGTTCGGGTGGGCGAAGGCGGAAGCGGGCGCGAGAAGCGGCGGCGGTGGAAATCGTCGGGGTTCGGAGACATGGCGGAGACGGTGGAGGTGGCGAAGGCTGGAGGCGGCGCGGCAGGCTGAGCTCGGCGACGGCGGCGAAGGAAGCGGCGGAAACCCCTAGGGTTTCCTTTCGGCAGAAACAGAGGTTAGTTTTTATTTTATTTTTTTGGGAACACGTGCAGGTCACATGATCCTACGGGATTTTTTTTTTTGAACCTTAACGGGTTCGGGTTTCGGGTTTGGGTTTCGAATGAAATCCGCTCCGATAACTGTGAAATCCAGCACGTGCAAATCACGTGCCAACAAATTTTTTTTTTTTTTTAGAATGACTAGTGGGCTCGGGTTACCGGGTTCTAGGTAACGGGTTTAAGACTTACCCGTTACCTAACTTCTTCTTCAACCTCCCGACCGATTCGGGAGGCCGATCCGGTCGCTTCGGCGGTGGTTGCGGAGCGGCCGAACGAAATGGTGATGGAGCTCACAGCTGTGGCTCCGTGGTCGGCGGCGATAGGCGGTGGCTGGTCTTGGTGGCGGCTGGGATTCCCCTGTGCGCGATGGTCGGCGGGTGCGTCGACAGTGCCGAGGGACAAGGTTGAAAATAGATCGGCAACTTTCTGCTTCTTTCCGGCAGCGGGATTCACTCGTGGCTCTTCGACACGCTCCGGTGTCCGTGGTCGAGGTACGGTGTAGAGCTCGTGCGCCCACAGGAATCCGGGGATCCGACGACGCTCGGCCATACACCGGCGGACGGTGGTTGCAGGTGGTGGGGGCAGCGGCGACGACTGATGGCGGCGGCAGGATCAAGTGCGACGACGGGCAGGGAGAATCCGGCGCAGGGACTATTGCCCTTTCTTCTCTCTCGGCTACAGAAGGTTTTTTTTTGGGAACACGTGTAGGTCACGTGATCTTACGGAATTTTTTTTTTGAACCTTAACGGGTTCGGGTTATCGGGTTTGGGTTTCGAATGAAACCCACTCCGATAATTGTGAAATCCAGCACGTGCAAATCATGTGCCTACAAATTTTTTTTTTTTAGAATGACTAGTGGACCCGGGTTACCGGGTTGTGGGTAACGGGTTTAAGACTTACCTGTTGCCTAACTTCTTCTTCAACCTCCCGACTGATTCGGGAGGCCGATCCGGTCGCCTCGGCGGTGGTTGCGGAGCGGCCGAACGGAACGGTGACGGAGCTCGCAGCCGTGGCTCTGTGGTCGGCGGCGACAGGCGGTGGCCGGTCGTGGTGGCGGCCAGGATTTCCCGGTGCGCGGTGGTCGGTGGGTGCGTCGACAGTGCCGAGGGACAAGGCTGAAAATAGATCGGCGACGCTCTTCTTCTTTCCGGCAGCGGGAGTCACTCGTGGCCCTTCGACACGCTCCGGTGTCCGTGATCGAGGTACAGCGTAGAGCTCGTGCGCCCACAGGAATCCGGGGATCCGGCGACGCTCGGCCATACACCGGCGGATGGTGGTTGCAGGTGGTGGGGGCAGCGGCGACGACTGATGGCGGCGGCAGGATCAAGCGCGACGACGGGCAGGGAGAATCCGGCGCAGGGACTATTGCCCTTTCTTCTCTCTCGGCTACAGAAGGTTTTTTTTTTTTTTTTTTTGTGAAGCTGACAGAGGGAAAGGAGAAGGAACCGAGAGAAGCTCGGTGAACCAGGGTTGTTCCCCTCTGTCCCCTTTTGTGTAAACTGAGAGGACAAGAAATCATTTTTTTTTTTTTGGTGAGCGGACTGACAGAGGGAAGGGCCCTGTTCTTGTTGTTGATGGTAACCGAGGGAAAGGAAAACTGTTGATGGATCGGGGCTTTGGCAATAGAAGCAAAACTGATTGCTCTGATACCAAGTTGATGCCGAACCAGAACCAGGAAGAATGATTGCAGTGGTAGAAAGTAAGAGAAGAGAAGGAAGAAGAAGAAGAGAAGAAGGAGAAGGAAGGAGGAAGAGAAGAGAGAAAAACGTGGGGGAAAAAAAATGCTTAATTCTTCATTGAACTTTCATTATGAAAATAATTCGCTATATATAGGGCCCAAATACACAATTTACATAAACCCCCTTACACAGAAATAAATCCTAATAAACCCACAAATAACCCATAAATAAGCTCTAAAATGCAAATAAGCCTAGAAATAAAATAAACCACAATAAACCCTAAAATGCAAATAAGCCCAGGAATAAAATAATAAAATAAATATGCACATAAAATGGTGGCCTAGTTGATGTCCCCATCATCTTTCTTGTGACATAGTTGACCGCAAATAAGATTTTATCAGCTTTAATTTTGAAAAATTTCTTTCAGCAGAAACAACTATTACAGGTATTGTTAACAATATCCTGCAAGCAATACTTGCATTTGAAAAAAAAACTGTTTTTTTTTATAAAACTTAAGGTATCAATAGGGGTACTAGTTTCTATTTGTAAAACTTCTTTTAAAACTTTTAACTCTGCAAACAGATCAAGACCATAATATCAGAATATTCACCATGCTTTAAAAAGTTTTCAAGATTCAAACAATATTTTTTCAAATCCTCTTCATGAAAATGCGTTGTGTCTGAATGCATTGTGATATCAGAGAGATTTTGGGTTCCAATATAATATTCCATCACAATAAGTAACAGTTTTTGAAGTTTAACTATAGATGGAGGTTGCATTGATATCAATCGACACTACACCTCTGCTCTCATGTTTCACTGGCACGGCACAACATAGTTTGCACTAGCATGGCAGTATGGCACGGTTTTATTTTTCTACTAGCAACCACGCTCAATTGTTTCGTCTCTTCATGTTTACTTCAGTGTGCTGAATCTTAACTTGCAGACTTATCAATAAAAATATGATTTATATCTCTGTCTGAAGATAAGCTGCCATAGCAAATAATCACTTTGCTCTACTTCAGTTTTTCAGCAGGCTTTGCATATGTCTACTAGCATTCTACTTCAATTTCAGCAGGCTTTTCACTCTTCCCCATATAATTTTATGATCAGTAATTTTAGAAATACTTATGGGCTTATGGCAGAAACTAGAAAGAAGTCTTTGCATAGTTTGTTTCGACATATCTTCCTTTTTCTAATCCTTCAAGCAACGTTAAGATGACCCTGGGCTTTATCATGCTCTTTATCTTTCGTCAGAAAATTTCAATAATATTTTATGGAATTGTTGATTCACTAATCGTTTATAGCAATAGCAATGCTATTACTCTGGTCACATGCCCTATTCTCGATTAAACGACTCAGCATATTTGCAAGAATGGCTTGTAAAAAACATATACTAAGGCTCTATTTGGGGGAGCTATTGGCAGTAGAGTTTTCGGAAGTAAAACTGTTAGAAGTAAAACTTTCTGAAGTAGAGCTTTTATGAAAAGTTGTTTGCTGTTTGATAACTACATTTCTAAAATGTTGTGGCACTTTAACATTTGTTTGGTAAACAAACTGAGAAAGTACTTTTTCGGAAAACTTCAAAATGGAGCTTCTCCCAGAAAGCTGTTTTTAGCTTTCTAGAAAAGCTAAAACAGCTTGCTGAAATTTTTACCAAACACCTTTTTTTTTATCCAAAAGTATTTTTAAAGGGCCAGAAAGTACTTTTTGGCCCTTCAAAAGCTCCTCCAAACAGGGCCTAATGCAATAAGCATAATTTTGTAATATGTAATAATGGAAAATGGAGAGAACTAGAGTTGTTTGCTTATAACTAGAGTTCATGTCAAATTTTTATGGTTACTTCTACTCTTGTATCCAATGTTGTTTGTAATGTGTGTTTTTATTCAGATTAGGCTTTAGAGTGGGATGAAAAGTAAAAAGAAAAATCCATCTAATTTGGTTTTATGCTTTCATGTCTATTTAATAAGCATCACATATAATCTCCAAAAGAAGTCAAATTTCCGCACTTGATAAGAGTCCAACAATCCATACCGTTCTTTTTCTTTTTCTTTTTTCTAGGAAGCCAACACCATTCAGTTGGCCCAGCATACTCTGAGGACATATAGGGGAAACAACAAAAAAGCTGAGTATGTGTAAAAAACAATTAAATAAACCCCGACCTCTATAATTTTTCTTCCCGCTACAAAGCAAAACAGAGGAAGGAACCATTGAACCAATATACTGAATTAGATATTCAAAAAAAAAAAAATCTTTTGGTTGATCGAGCATATAATAACAAAAATAAATAACCCATTACCCATGTTACCCATGACCCAAGTAACCCAACTAACCCAAGTTACCCAACAAAGAGAACAGAACACTAAACCGCCTTGCTGGTCTGCTGGATGCCTGCCTGGATCATAGATTCGTACTTCGTAAACAGAGCAGCAGGCAGGGGCAGGCAGCAGCTGTGAAGCTATGATGGGCATTGGGCAGCTGGAGAGTAGAGGCAAATGGCGACCCCAGACTGGAAAGGAGACCTTCCTTTGGGCCGAGGTCTTAGGCGACCGCCTCGGCCGCTTAAGGCTTAGGCCAGCATTGTCTCGATGTAGAAACAAGTGGAGAGATGAATCCGTCTTTTGCAGGGGAGAGACCACCCCCTATCAGTTGCCGTACGTGACAAAAATTCTTGTGATAAGGGACAATCTTGCTGGCCCCACAAGCTCCACTGGGCAGATCTGGGTAGGACTGGGTTCACGGAAGAATTTGTTTTTTCAACTTCAGCATCCAGAGTTGTTACTCTCTCTTCTAAGAAGATCATAGCTACACGGCAATCTTGCTGGCTACACATGCATCGGTGAGTGGGCGGACTTTTTGGGGAAATTGCACCCTATATCAGATGCACGATGGCAATAGTGCATCAGAGGAACAATCTGAGATGAGATAAGGATGCAAAAATCTAAAAGAAATCTGATTGGTATGGTAGGCTATGTCCCATAGCCTGGCGCCATAGCCGCATTTTGAAAGCGACCGGACGTTGAGCGGCCACCAAACTCACCGATGCAGCTGTAAAAAATAGATCACTATATGGCTGGGTTCTCCTTTCTGTATGGCGGGAGCTAGCTTGGGAAAATGATATCTCCCCCATACTTCACCACCACTTGAACACGTCGCTTTGTCCTTTTAGCACTCGGGAAAATGAAATTTCTCCCATACTTCACCCCTTGAACGTGGCCTTACCTTTACTCTGCACTTGCCGCTATTAAAATGGATCTGTTCTCATCTCTCTTCATCGCTCTAGACCTCACAACCCCTCGAAGGCTCACTATAAATATAAGGACAAACTAGACAAGGCATTGAAGGCATTGAACACAATGGATTCCTTTCTTACTCTACTAGCTTACTCATGTCTCCTCTTATTTCCAATAGCTGCATTCTTGTGTTTCAAGGCCACCTGGCCAAGCCCGAGGCTCCCTCCTGGCCCGATAAGGCTCCCAATCATCGGCAATCTTCATCAGTTGGGTGAGCATCCACACCGCTCGCTCCGGTTACTCTCGGAGAAGTATGGTTCCCTCATGAGCCTAAAGCTTGGTTGCATACCAACCATCATCGTATCCTCCCCGGAGATGGCCTGCGAGATTCTGAAGACCCAAGATCTCATCTTTTGCACTAGGCCTCCCCTGGTCGCCTACAAGCGATTCTCTTATGGTGGACGGGACATGGGCTTCTCACCCTACAGCGAACAGTGGAGACAACTGAGGAGGATTGGCATGTTAGAAGTCTTCAGTGCAAAGAGGGTGCAAGCCTTTCAGTCCATAAGGGCGGAAGAAGTGAACACCCTAGTGCAAACTCTATTAACGCAATCCTCGAGTGGTCCTGTCAATCTTAGTGAGATGTCTTTCTGCCTATTCAACAATATCACTACTCGAGAAATCTTCGGCAGGAGGATTTCGGGTGATGGTGACTGCACGAGCAGCAAATATCATCATCTCCTAAATGAGATGATGTCTTTACTGGGAGGGTTTTTTTTAGGGGATTTCTTTCCTTCGATGGAGTGGTTGGATGTGCTCACCGGGACGAGAGCGAGGCTCAAGAGGAGCTTCCATGCCATGGATGAGCTTCTTGAGGAGGAGATCGAAAAGCACATCCATGGTGGAGGAAGCCGAGATGACTTCATTGGTGTTCTCCTCCGGCTTCAAAAGGATTTAAGCCTTGGGTTTCCCCTCACCAGGGATCATATCAAAGGCATCGCCATGGTTAGCATCTTTGCCCCACTTCCTCCTTTACGCTGTAGAGGATATAAGTTGTTATTTGTTGTTTTATAAACCTACGTGTGCATAGAAATTATACAATTACTCTATCATCTTTGAGACATGTATGCATGGGTACCTGCACACAGATGGATAGTTCAACTATTTTTTTTGCATGATTAAATTAAGCGTATAGACTGATATACATGCATACACAACCAGCTCAGCTTTCTTAACAGTATACGTAGCATGTCATAGCTGAGGCAGAGTCCATATCCACCACAAAGATGGGCATTGCAACTTGACCTTGATTACCATAATAGTAAGAGTAATACCAACAACATCAACAACAATAACCTCAATATATCATATATCAATTACAATTATGATGGGATAAGCCTTGTTTTCAAAATCCCGTGGCCGATCGTTCCATATATTTTTCTCAGTCGACCAATAGTTTCTGACATCACGAAATTATTGGAGGGCCACCCTTCAACAAAAAAGGAAATTGTTGGAGGGCCACCCTTCAATAAAAAAGGAAATTATTGGAGGGCCCTCTGCATCATCATTTCTTGGACGGCCTGACATGAAACAGTTAAGCTGTCTTGTCTCCTTGCCAGCTGGAGAGCCCTGGAATCCCCTCATGCTTACGCAGTAACAGACACATGAGGGAAGATCTCCATATAGAGACAGAGAAGATAATATCAGCAAAAAAAAAAAAAAAAAAATCAGATTCTCTTTCTTCTAAAAGACGGCACAAGATCCGAGTGCGACATGCAAGGTGTGCGAGTGTGGTCCCAAGAAGGAATTGGATAGGATTGCGAGAGGGAAAATTACAACAGCTTTCTTTGTCAGAAGATATGCACTATCTACGAATTCTTCACCACGTGGCTGATAACGATACAAAAATATTTTGCCCTATGCTAGATGCTGCAATTTTTCTCTCTTACACATGAACGCTATATCACTATGGTATCTATATATATATATATACTTCTTTCTATTTTGTCCATGCAAGTATATTTTCATCAGGTAATCATGCTATATTAATTTTTCAAACAAGATTCTCAAAAATTATTTTATATTTAATCTGATTATCACTTCCATGCCTGGCAGAATGTGTTTATTGGTGGATCAGACACCTCTGCATCTACCTTAGAATGGGGAATGACTGAGCTCATGAGGAATCCGATGGTTTTGAAGAAAGCCCAAGATGAAGTTCGAGGACTCCTTGGAAACAAAGGGAAGGTAGAAGAGGATGATGTTCAACAACTTCGTTATCTCAAGCTCATAATTAAGGAAGTTCTTCGGTTGCACTCTCCTGTTCCACTGCTAGTCCCTCATGAATGCATGCAAGATTGCAAGATAACAGGATATAACATTCCTAAGAAGACAAGGGCGTACATAAATGTATGGGCCATTAGCAGGGATCCTCGGTATTGGCAAGATGCAGAAGCGTTCATCCCTGAAAGGTTCGAGGACAATGATATCAATTTCAAGGGGCAACACTTTGAGTTCGTACCATTTGGGAGTGGCCGAAGGATATGCCCAGGCATGTCATTGGGTGTGGTTGCCGCAGAGCTTGCACTTGCCAATATTCTTTATAGGTTCAACTGGGGCTTGCCTGATGGAATCAGCAAAGAAGATATTGACATGGAAGAGCAATTTGGTTTAGTAATTCGCAGGAAATCACATCTTATTCTAGTGGCAACCCCAACATCTACCGATGCCTAGAGCTTTCTCCATGAACCAAGCACACTTCAGTATCATGGTTGATGGTCACTATAACTAAGGATGGATAGATTACTTATAAATGACATTGTAATAATATATACTCTTATCATAATGCATCTACTAGAGCTTTTGCCCAATCTCTTCTTATGAAAAGATGAAAAAAGAACAATGTATTAGGAAGAAGCTCAATTGATTTCAGCATTAGGCCCTCTAGTTATTAGTTGGAATTTATGTGCTACAAGTTTAACCTTGTTTCCGTGAAGTCGAAAGAGTCTAAATTTGCCCGTCCCCAAACCGAGTTCACGAGCTAGGGATGCGACAGCCGCCGCATGCTCATAATGTACTCTCCACATAAACATAAACCATTCTAACATGATATAATAAGCCAAGCAAAAGGATAAATTTAAATAACTAAAGTTCAAATTTTAAAATTAAATAACTAAAATCTAAACATTAATATTTTGCAAAATCCAACAATATCCAAAGGTCTTATATCAAATTTCAAGAAACCTTAATCTAAGTCAGAGAAGTCAAAACTCTAATTCTAATCACTTTTTCTAGCAAAACCCATGCAAGTTTAGTTCTCAGAATCTATAAAAACAGTAAGTTATCAAATAATGAGCTAAACAACTTAATAAGCCATAAACATGTTAACTATATAAATCAAGCAATAAGGTAAATAATAATTTTACTGAAAATAAACATATGAAATATGTTAATTTGAAAACCAGAAGTAGATGTACAACATTATCAAAATATCATGCACGCAAATTGAATCTTCTCAAAATTCACATTTTCATTCATGAATCTAATTTCTTTCAAAACATTAAGTTCATCTCGTCAACGATAAGTTATAACTATGTTATCTCCTTGGCAGGATCCTTTTCATCATATTGTGTATCTTTTTGCTGTATACCATGTATCTTCTTGCAATGTAAATCTTTCGAGATAATCATGTGCCAATATTTAATCTCCATTGTGGGATATTTTGTCGCACATTTTCTTACGGCATGCCATGTATCTTCTTGCAGCATACATCCTTCAGGATTAATCAAGTGCAAACCTTTAACCCCTATTACCAGTATTCTTAGCACAATCAAGCTAAGACGTAAAAATCATCTCAAATCAAAGCTCTTTGTCATAAAGACGTGTTTTAGATTCTAAATCGAAAAACACATAAAACTATCCGATATCAAAATCAATCAAGCAATCTATAACAAAATCAATACTTTCGATCATGTATTATGGAATATTCCAAGAGAAGACATATTCAATAATAAAACACCATGTATCAAGTTCCTAAAACACAAATAATGCAACTTCAAAATTTATTAATCATTTTTTTTATAAATTAGCAATAAATCTTGAAAAAGTTACATTATTTACCTTGTGAAATAATCAACTGACAAATCCGACTAACCCTAAAAATATTCTTTATCCTAATATTTAAAAATTATATTTCTATGAAAAATTTAGCTATGATTATTTTAAGAATAAAAATTTGAAATCGCGACACTCCTACATAGGATCGAGCTCAATAATCGGAAAGTAATTCCATGGAAATTAAGTCCCAGGGTTGAGAGCCAAGTTTAAGGTTGGAAATGGGCTCGGGCCGGGCTGACTTCGAGCTAGGCCCGAAAGAGTTCAAGCTGGGTTTGGGCTTAAATGTAGAGCCCATTTATTTTTTAGACTAGGCTTAAGTATGTTATTAGCTCGGCCCGGTCTCCGCCCAAGCTCGAGCACGAACAAGGCCCGATTGAGAGCCCAAATGCAGCCCCAAACCCACTGGGTTAGCAAGGCCCAATTTTTTCTTTGGCCCTTGCCTTTCGGTTAGCATGTCCTACCATTTTCCTCTAAGCGATAATTCTCGTTCCACGTTTTCATTTTTTTTCTCATCTTCTTTCCTTCCCAGTTCCCCCAGTCTTTCGATTCCTCCTCCATCCTTCATGTTAATCTTCTTGTTTCTCTTCGTTAACCATATATTTAGGGTTTCTAAGGCACCTAATAACCCTACTATGATTTTTGAGGTTTTATAGAATCGTAGCACTAAATCCAGATCTTAGCCTGTAGAAAGAAGCTAATTTTTGCCACAAATTTTTTGGGGGCTTGGAACGGGTCTCTTGGGAAGGAGATAAAGCAGTAAGTGCTTTCTTTGTTTTTTTTAAAGGTTCTTTTCGATGGATGGATTTTAGTTTATTCAGGGTTGTAGAAACCCTAATGCTAAATTGCGTTTGAATTTTTAAAGTAGGAACAGGGTGGATTTGGGCTGTCGATCTTTACAAGGCCTAGGAGGAATTGTGAGTTCATTTGCCTATTTGTTTTGTTCAATCTTTTGATTTTGAATTTTGAGAGTTGGGAAATCCCCAACCATAATTATAACCCTCACCCTGATTTCAAATTATAATCAATCTTTTGATTTTGAATTTTGAGAGTTGGGAAATCCCCAACCATAATTATAACCCTGATTTCAAATTGAATGATTTGATGGGTATTGTTGATTATGGTAGAGAAAAGTGGAAGTGGTCTCTAGCTTTCCACTCTTGTTGAAGTATTTTTTTATCACAATTGGGCCAGGGCTCGGGTTTGGGTTTTTGAAAAATTTTCGGGTCTAGGCCCAGCTCGAAGCCCAAAAAATAATTTTAGGCTGAGCTCGGGTAGAGATGTAGCTTGGCCTAGTCGAGATAATGAAGGGAGATAGAGAGAGAAGGGCGAGATAGAGAGAGAAGGGTGAGAACTGAGAGAGAGAGTCGTAGTGGCTTTTTTTTTCTAACATTGATACCAGGTAACAAAGTAACTGCGTAAGAATAATACCAGGCAACAATGATACCAGAATAATACCAAACGAAAAAAGTAAATAAAAGGATAAAAAAAGGGACTCCACTGGGATACAGATATCACCACCCAAAGGAAAATAGGCGCACTACCAAAGCAAGAATACCAAAGGGATACAGAAATCACCATCCAAAAAAATCTCACAAAGCATACAGAGCAAGAACTTGCCACCTATCAGAATCCACCGATGGATATGAGTTTAAGAAGCTCTTCTTCACAAGCCAAAGGCTCATTTCATAATCAACTCAAATCTGAAAATTTCATTAGCATGAAGGGGTTTAAATAGAAAAATTTGGCACGACCCTCCAAGCATGGGCAATTAAAACTCGGAACCACCCTCCAAGCATAGGTAATTAAAACTTAGAACAACCCTCCAAGCATGGGTAATGAAAACTTAGAACAACCCTCCAAGCATGGGTAATGAAAACTTAGAACAACCCTCCAAGCATGGGTAATGAAAACTTACCACTTTTCAATAACTACTAGATAAGATTAATGTACCTAATTCTTGAAAAGACCAAAAAAGTAAAGAAAAACAAGAATTTTCGTAGCATCCTGCCAGCCTAGCATAGCCTTTAGTAAAATCACCATAACTTTATCTAGAAGACTCTAAATTGCATGCCGTCTAATGCATTGGAAACAAGAGACATAGAGATTTCCAATGAGATATAGCTTACTAGATAATTCATCTAGAATCTTTCCAAAATTTAAATTGAAATATGATCTAGTAATTGGACTAGATAGTGGGTTGGTCTTGGGATTCATTGAGCTCAATGGGTAGATTCTCAAACACTCCCGTGTCATGCTCCCTTGGTTGGAAAGACTCAACCTTGAGTTTTGCTCTCCTTCATCATAATAGGATGAAAGATCAGAAATTTTGAAAGTTGCGAATACATTATAGTCTCCTGAGAGCTCGATCTTGTATGCATTTTCTCCAATGCGTTGAAGCACCTTGAAAGGACCATCGGCTCGAGGCATGAGTTTAGCATGACACCCACTAGAAAATCAATTGTTTTGAAGATGAATCCAAACCAAATCACCTTCTTTAAAAGCTGTTGGCTTTTGGTGCTTGTTGGCTTGCTTTTTATATTTCTCAATGTGCTTGAGAATACGATCTCGAATTTGTTCATACAACTTTTAAATAAACTTTACCCTTTCTTCTGCATCTCCACTAAACTGCTGAGTATTAGGGAGTGGCACCAAATCCAAAGGATAATGTGATTTTGTCCATAAACAACTTCAAATGGACTACGACTAGTAGTTTGACTAGTAGACCGATTGTAAGCAAACTCGGCCTGTGCTAGCAAGAGATCTCTCATTGTCAAATGTTTTTTTCCCCAAAACTTCTAAACAAACTGCCCAAACTTCGATTAACTTCTATTTGGCCATCTGTTTAGGGATGGCAAGTTGAACTAAATTGAAGATTAGTTTCAAGCTTTCGCCAAATGGTGCGCCACAAATGACTCATGAACTTGGTGTCTCGATCGGAAGTGATTGTCTTTGGAATGCCATGAAGCTTGAAAATCTCTCAAAAGTAAAGATCAGCCACATGAGAAGCATCAAGAGTTTTACAACAAGGAACAACATGCGCCATTTTGGAGTAGCGGTCAACAACCACCATGATAGAGTCTTTGTTCCTTTGAGTCTTCGGCAAACCCACAACAAAATCCATGCATGCTAACATCTTCTCATGGTGAATTAGGAACTGGAAGGGGTGTGTACAACTCTGTATTCTAGCCATGACTCTTGGCAATGTGTGAAGTTCGACAATGCTACAAGTGCCGCATAACATCTCGCATTATTTTTGGCCAATAAAATTTTTTCTTGATAAGTGCAAGCGTCTTATCTCTTTCAAAGTGACCAACAAGTCCACCACCATGAGCTTCAATGATAATAAAATTTCTCAAAGAATAGTTCGGAACACTTGGTTGCCCTTAAAGAGATAGCCATCCTGTAAGAAAAAATATTGGTAAGGATCCTTCGAGCACACTTCCCGTATCTTTGCAAAGAAATGATCTTCTTTGTATAACTCCTTCACTATTTCAAAGCCCAAAACATTTACTCATGTAGTGGAAAGCAAGTAATGCCCATGACTTCAAGCATCAGCTACTTGATTTTGAACACCTGCCTTATGCTTTAGGATAAATGAAAATGATTGCAAAAACTCACTCCATTTGGCATGTCGGCTATTGAGTTTCTGTTGGCTGTTCAGATACTTTAA
This sequence comes from Phoenix dactylifera, assembly GCF_009389715.1. NCBI lineage: Eukaryota > Viridiplantae > Streptophyta > Magnoliopsida > Arecales > Arecaceae > Phoenix > Phoenix dactylifera. Next base: position 657,966 of record NW_024067682.1, read on the forward strand.
AAATTCATGATCGGAGAAGAGAATAAATTTCTTGGGAAGAAGATAATGACTCCAATGGTGCAAAGAGCGAACAATGGCATAAAACGCTTTGTCATAAGTTGAGTACTTCTTCCGAGAATCACTCAAATTTTCACTAAAGATGGCTATAGGCTTACCTTCTTGGCTAAGAACAACACCAATACCCACATTTGAAGCTTCACAATCATTCTTGAATACTTTATTGAAATCGGGTAAAACGAGGATTGGAGCTTCAGTCACCTTTCTTTGTAGGAGTTCAAAATTCTTCTCAGCTTCACTTGTCCATTTGAATATTCCTCCTTTCAAGCATTCAGTGATAGGAGCAATGATAGTGCTGGATCCTTTGATGAATCGTCAATAGAATGATGCAAGACCATGAAAACTTTGGATATCATGGATTGATCTTAGTGTAGGTGAACTCGTGATTGCTTCAATCTTGCTGGGATCCAGCTTTATGCCCCTACTAGAAACAACATAGCCCAAAAGTACAAGGCTTTTAGTAAAGAAATGGCACTTCTTCAAATTGGCAAATAACTTCTGATCCCTTAGAGTATTGAACACTTGTCGAAGATGCTCAAAGTGTTGTTCCTCATGCCTGCTATATACCAAAATATTATCAAAATAGATAACAATAAAATGTCCGATAAATGGTCTAAAGACATGATTTATAAGCCTCATGAAAGTGCTACGAGCATTAGAAAGCGCAAACAGCATAACCATCCATTCATATAGATCATCCCGTGTCTTGAAGGCCATTTTTCATTCGTCTTTTGGCCTCCTTCGAATTTGGTGATAATTGCTTCGCAAATTTATCTTCAAAAAGATAGTGGCACCATGAAGTCGATCGAGAAGATCATCAAGTTGAGGAATAGAAAAGCAGTATTTGACAGTAATCTTGTTCATTGCTCTATTATCAACGCACATTGTTCGCCATGTTCCATCTTTCTTAGGAACAAGAAGAGAAGGGATAGCACATGGGCTCATACTTTCTTTCACCAAGCCTTTAGCCAAGAGTTCTTCTACTTGCCGTTGCAACTTTTCATTCTCCTTAGGACTCATCCTATAGGTCGTCTTGTTAGGAATGACAACACCAAGTTCTAGATCAATGCAATGCTGAATATCTCTTATGAGAGGAAGACTAGGTGGAATCTCCTCTGAAATGACATCAAGAAACTCAGGAAGAAAAGGCTGCAAAATTGGGGGTGGCTCATTCATTTCTTCATTTTCTTAGAACATCACAAGAGCGCAAGCTTTAGTAGCACACTCCAACAACTTCTTAAGCTCACATTTTGAAAGTAAATTACTTTTCTTTCCTTTGTCAGGTTTGGAAAATTTCTCTAATCGAAGAGGACCCAAGATCATCTTAACTCCATCTTTCACAAAAGAATAAGTGTTTCTAAACCCATCATTAATGGCTCTTCTATTATACTGCCATGGCGTACCCAAAAGTAGATGGCATGCATCCATAGGCACAACATCACTTAACACTTCATCCTTATAATTCTTTCCAATAGAAAATTGAACAAGACATCACTTATTGACTTTCACCTCATTCCCTTTGTGAAACCATGTAAGCTTGTAAGGTTGAGGATAAGACTCCATCTTTAGTTTCAAATTGTTGCCCAAAAAGACAACCCAAGAGGGGGGGGGGGGGGGGGGGTGAATTGGGTTTTAAATAATAATTGCAATTTAAAACCTTAATGAGTACCTAATTAACCTTAGTTGCAGGTGGATTAATTAGTTTACTATATGCAGTGGATGAGGGGAATGGAAGAGACAATTAAACAGTCACAAACACAAGTGATTTTATAGTGGTTCGGAGCTAACCCTTGTTCCTACGTCCACTCCCCAAGCTTTACTTGGGAGTTCACTATAATCCCTCGGATTACAGTCGGTTGTTTTACAAGCTCACAACCCAACTTGTTGTTTTACGAGATCACAATGAACTCGGTCGGTTTTCACAGGCTCACCGACTAGAACCACCCGATTGTTTTTCCGGGATCACAATCAAACCCTTACACCGTTGGTTTTAACCTCGGCTCACCAACCAACCTTAACACCCTTGATTCAATCTCCTGATTAAATCAAGTAAGAAAAACAGTTTGTAAAGAATACAGGAAAAGCTTCTTAACAAGCAAATATAAGCAATATAAGAAATGTGGAGTTAGAAGCCCTCAAACAGATATTGGAAGAGGAGGAAGAGGCTTCTCGAACTCTGAGTCTCCTCTTTGAATGCTCTGATGATCTGATGTCAGAGGAGAGCCTTGAATGCAAGGAAGATGTTTGGAGAGTAGACTTCAATGCACTTCTTCCTTCTTTCTCTTGTATTAACTCTTGAAAGGCTTTGGTAGGTGAAAATCTCTTTTTGCTTTCAATGGAGTCTCACTTTCTTACTCTATTACTGTTCACTCTGGCTATTTAAGCCATCCCCAACGAAAACTAGCCGTTAGACACACTTTTGGAGCCGTTCTGCACAATCTGCAACTCCTGACAAAGTGTCAGTTAGGATCGGAGTCGACTCGCTCGATCAGGAGTCGACTCGGCTGTTGCTGGAGTCGACTCATGCTTTACTGGAGACGACTCGCCCACTGTTCAGGATTTGAATTAAAGTGCTGTCCCGTTCTGGAGTCGACTCGGCCAAACTTGGAGTCGACTCGGCAATATTCGGAGACGACTCTGCCTTCTGGTGACGACTCATTTTCAGGGATCCAAAGATCTTTCTTTCGGATTTACTTCCTCGAGTCGACTCGGATTCTCTTGGAGTCGACTCGGCTCTCAGGGCCTGAAAACTGGTCTTCTGTCTTTGGAGTTGAACTGCCTCGGAGTCGACTCGGACTTTGCGGGAGTCGACTCGGCTCTCAGAGACCAAAAAACTGCTCTTCTGTCGTTGGTGTTGAACTGCCTCGGAGTCGACTCGGACTTTGCGGGAGTCGACTCGGCTCTTAAAGACCGAAGTTGGCTCTCTGACTTTTAGTCTTGCATTCCTCTGAGAGTCGACTCTTGCTTTCTTTGGAGTCGACTCGCCAACCGTTGGAGTCGACTCGAGTTCTTCTAGAGTCGACTCGGTTCTCAGAGTCCAAAACAACTTCTCTGTCTTTCTGTCTGTTACTCCATGGAGTCGACTCGTACTTTGTTGGAGTCGACTCGGCAAGCATCGGAGTCGACTCTAATTCTTCAGGAGTCGACTCGGTGACAGGGTCTGAGATTCATCTTTCTGTCCTGCTGTCTGTTCTCAATCGGAGTCGACTCGTAATGTGCCGGAGCCGACTCGAGCTTGTGCCAGTGCTTCTAATACACTTGGAGTCGACTCGTAATCTTCCGGAGTCGACTCGAGCTTCAGACTTTGGTTCAAATTGATTTCCATGCTTAGCCAAAATGTATTGAACCAAAGCTAGAGACACTTAAACATAAATTCACAAATATTTGGCTGAAACACTAGATTGAATTCATTAGTATAAGATATACTCAAATGCTTTGAGCTCATCAAAATCAAATAGGGTTATAATCAATCACTCCACAATCTCCCCCTTTTTGATGATGACAAAACATTGAGTATTTATAAAGTGAATTGCTCAACCAAAAGGAGATTTATAATAAAGTTTTGAAATGAATTCAAGGTCTAGTCATTTAATTTATCTAATATTGAAAGGTGTGAAACAGTAAATTCTGAAGTTAAAGCTTCCCTTTTTATTTGGAATTATATAAGCCCTCATGTCATGCAATCAATTGTTTGGCTTATATATGTTTAATGAATTTGCTTTCTTAAAATTTTAGATTCTCCCCCTCAACATATGCATTCAATTTTGTTTAGATTCTCTGAATTTTGCTTTCTTCAATTTTTGGTTTTAGAGGGATAATCTGCCAATTTGTTCTTGAGTATGATTCAACTAATCTCCGAATATCCCTTGAATGGATTCTGGAGATTACTCCTTTAGGAGCCCCAACAGAGAGATAATGAGCCTCGAGGTATCGAATCCACTTGGAACAAATTACTTTGTGCTTTGAAAATCTTCTTTTTTTTGATTCTCTTTACATTTCAATTCAATATATTTTCTCTCCCTTTTTGTCATCATAGCAAAAAGGCAGAAAGCACAGTAAGGTACAAAAACTCAAGAATGCACAATTTTTGAAAGGAATTTCTACTCATTGTATTTAATTCAAATTTAAGTACAAGTGTGATTACATATCAAGTGAGTCCTCAAGGGACTGTACATCATAAAGTAAAAAGAACAAAAAAGAAACACTAGGGTTTCTTTGTGGTGGAGGATGTGGCTCCTGATCTGAGTCTATTCATTTGCATGACTCAGCTTATCCCCTCAGATACGTTCCCTAGCTGTGCGATGATCTCCGGGATGAGTCTAGACTGTGTCGAGAAAATCGCGTTCACTTTTTCTTGGATGGTGTCAAGCTTAAAGATCAAAGCATTAGCTAGCCGCTCTGCACCCTGACTCTGGTTGCCTAGCTCATGTCTGATGCTGTCTCGCATCTTCCTTGTGTTGTCCTTGACGTCACTTATGTTCCAGTATTGAGCTTGAACTAAGCTTCGAATATTGAATATCTCCTCCTTCAGATTTGCAACCATTTCTGTCACGGCTGCTAAGGAGGGAACAATCTCGGTGGAGGGAGCACTCGAAGGACCTCGGAGCTCCCTCAGCAACTCATCTCTGAGATCCCTCACTATCTCCTGCCGCAACTCTCGGAGCTGCTCAGAAGAAATGCGGACCTCCAATGGCTGCTGCTGAGTAGATGGGGCAGTGGAGGTGGAGGGCTCTGTATGTGCAGGACCAGAGGTAGAAGGATGGGTGGGTAGATCTGTATGGTGGTCCTGGTCATGGTCAGAGGTAGGAGAGTGATGAGTGGTAGGGTCAGAAGATGTGGATGGTCTCCGTACCCAGACTCCCTCTACTCTATGGAATCCCATCCGATGAAGGGTTCTCTCACCCATGCGATCTGTAAACCGCAGTGAGCGAGAGGGTTCCCCCTCAGGAATGGGGACCTCTAACTCCCTAAATATCAGGGTAAACAACATGCCATAAGGGAGACTGAGCCTAAGTTTATCTAGGGGCTCACAGAGGTACTTGTAGATAAGTTTAGGAAAGTGGATGGGAGTGTCTTGGAGGAGGTAGAACATCAAGGCTAGGTCTCTCTCCGAAATGAAGTCAAACCTACCTGTCTTCGGAAAGAGAGTCCTAGAGATAACACTAAGGAGAAGTCGCATTTCAGCCGAAAGCTGATTTGCGAACACCTCCTCTATAGGGGACACTGGTGGACTCCCTAGAATGGCCGTAGGGGCCTCTGTCCTGTCAGAGGAGTGTGTGGGAACAATCCCCTCACTCGAGAGATGGAGGACTTGTGCAATAAAGTCCTCCGAGATGAATACAGGGACACCCATAACAGTTCCCTGGATGTCCCTGCCTACCCGTGCCACTGAACCATAAAACTCCCTAACAAGCCCTGGATAGGTAGGGAGGTCAAAAGTGCAGAAAAACTCTAAACTTTGGGCTCTAAGGTGATGCCCTAGGTTGAACCCTTCCCGGGAGAGGAAGTCAAAGTTGACATACCTCCCGGTAGAGACAACCTTTCCGGCGCATGAGCGCGAGGGAACCGGCCTAGGCGGGGAAGGAACCGGAGGTGGTGGCCTCGCCGGTTCGTTCCGAGCCTTGGACCGTCGCTCGGCCCCGCTCGCGGAGATGGGTCTCTTTCGGCTTGGGACAACTGCTTTCCTAGGCATTTTTGACCTAGACACGGGAGAGGAACTAGAAAAAATGGAGGAAAACTCGATGGAGAAGACCTAGAATGGGTCGGAGACGAGGTCGGAGTCGGCTCTAGGGTTTTGGAACAGTGTCGGCTGTGAATAAAAGTAGGGATTGAACGTTTCGATTAGGGTTAAAACATCGGATTTCCGACCTCGAGTCGACTCTAGTAAGTCGCGAGTCGACTCGACCGCGAGTCGACTCCAACATATGCGCGAGTCGACTCCCCCATGAGCCGACTCTAAAATGTATCCGAGTCGACTCGAACTCTGGCACGCATCCAAAATCATGTTATTTTCGTGCCACAAGAGAGAGTTATGGACTTATCCATGATTTAGGAACTGATTTGATGATCATAGATAACAAGTTCTATGTCCACCATAGACTAATCCTCAAAATCTATGAACTAGAGGAGAGTATCACGAGAATAGATCAATCACTCCTAACCCTCTTCTAAGTATGCAAAATCGATCCTCACTCAGAGGTTTTGTGAAGATATCAGTAAGTTGATCATCAGTACACACAAATTGAAGTGTCACATCACCATTCAGTACATGATCTCTTATGAAGTGATGTCTTATCTCAATGTGTTTAGTTCTTGAGTGCTGAATTGAATTTTTAGTTAGATTAATGGCACTTGTATTATCACAGTTAATGGGAATTTTATCTTGTTTAATGCCATAATCTTCAAGTTGTTGTTTAATCCATAAGATTTGAGCACAACAACTCCCGGCAGCAATATATTCGGCTTCCGCCGTAGATAGTGCAACCGAGTTTTGTTTCTTGCTAAACCAAGAGATTAAATTTTCTCCTAAGAATTGACATGACCCGCTGGTGCTTTTTCTATCAAGTTTACAACCAGCAAAGTCTGAATCTGTATACCCTATTAAATTTATGCTAGATTCTTTAGAGTACCATAAACCTATATTTTTTGTTTCTATTAGGTATTTAAAGATTCTCTTAACTGCAATTAAATGTGATTTCTTAGGATTAGATTGATATCTAGCACACATGCATACACTAAACATGATATCAGGTCTACTTGCAGTGAGATATAATAAAGAACCTATCATACCTCTATACATCTTTTGATCTACTGATTTACCTGATTCATCTTGGTCTAGTTTGCATGATGAACTCATGGGTGTGCTGATTGACTTGTTTCCTTCCATATCAAACTTCTTAAGCATCTCCTTGATGTATTTAGCTTGATTGATGAAGATCCCTTCTTCAGATTGTTTGATATGGAGTCCGAGGAAGTAGTTCAGCTCTCCCATCATGCTCATTTCAAATTCACTCTGCATTAGGTCAGCAAATTCTTCGCAGAGGCGATTGTTAGTAGCACCGAAAATAATATCATCTACATAAATCTGAACTACTAACATATCTTTGTTTTTCCTTTTTAAAAACAATGTTGTATCAACGTTCCCTCTAGAGAATTCATGGTCTAACAGAAATTTGCTAAGTCTTTCATACCATGCTCTAGGTGCTTGTTTCAAACCATAAAGTGCTTTGTTTAATTTATACACATGATTGGGGTATTGATGATTTTCAAAACCAGGAGGTTGTTCTACATACACCTCCTCATTAATATACCCATTCAAAAAGGCACTTTTTACATCCATTTGAAATAATTTGAAATCTTTAGAGCATGCAAATGCTAGTAACAATCTAATTGCTTCAAGTCTAGCTACAGGAGCAAAAGTTTCATCAAAGTCTATACCTTCTTCTTGATTATAGCCTTTTGCTGCTAGTCTAGCCTTGTTCCTAATCACGATTTCATTTTCATCAAGTTTATTTTTATATATCCATTTGGTTCCTATTATTGAGTATTCAGAGGGTCGCTCAATTAGGTTCCATACCTTGTTTCTAGTGAATTGGTTTAGTTCTTCTTGCATTGCATTTATCCAATTTACATCATTTTCAGCTTCTTCTATGTTTTTAGGTTCAAGGTGTGAGACAAATGCTAGATGATTATTTAAGTTCCTAAAAGATGCTCTAGTTCTAACAGGTTGAGATAGATCATCTAAAATTAATTCCTTAGGAAGTCCATGAGCATACCTCCAAGCCTTAGTCAGCCCATGATCCACAATTGCCTCTTGGTTTGTTGATGCATTTTCAATTAGTTTTTGTTCATCTTCTTGTAATGTCATCTCATCAATCTTTTCTTCAAGAATTTCTGCATCATCATCAGGAACAACTCTCTTGCTAGAAGAGATATCATTAGTATCATCAAAAACAACATGTATAGACTCTTCAATAACAAGGTTTCTTTTGTTAAACACTCTATAAGCTTTACTTGATGTAGAATATCCCAAAAAGATACCTTCATCAGATTTTGAATCAAATTTACCTAAGTTATCCTTGCCATTATTATGAATGAAACACCTACATCCAAAAACATGAAAATAGTTTACTTTGGGCTTTCTATTTTTCCAAAGTTTATAAGGTGTTTTCTTTATAATGGGTCTCAATAAAACTCTATTTAGTATATGACATGATGTATTAATGGCTTCTCCCCAAAAATACTTAGGTAGGTTACTTTCACATAACATGGTTCTAGCCATTTCCTCTAGGGTTCTATTCTTTCTTTCTACAACTCCATTTTGTTGTGGTGTCCTAGGTGCAGAGAAATTATGGATTATCCCCTTTTTACTACAAAATTCATCAAATAGATGATTTTCAAATTCTGTTCCATGGTCACTTCTAATAGCTATGACTGAAGCATCTCTTGCATTAGTTACTTCTTTATGAAATTTATTAAATACAGAAAATGCTTGATCTTTATGAGCTAAGAACATGACCCAAGTATATCTAGAAAAATCATCTACAATAACAAGACCATATTTGTTTCCACCAAGACTTGTGGTTCTAGTTGGTCCAAATAGATCCATGTGTAGTAGTTCAAGAGGTCTAGAGGTAGAGACACAATTTATGGATTTAAAGGAGTTCTTCGATTGTTTGTCATATTGACATGCTTCACAAATTTTATTTTTCTCAAATTTTAGTTTTGGCAAACCTACTACAGAATCTCTTTTAACTAACTTAGATATTGTATCCATACTAGCATATCCTAATTTACGGTGCCATAACCAACTTGCATCATCAACCTTAGTATCACTAGCTACTAAGCAAGGACTGTTTTTAGCAAGATCATCTAGATCTACTACATAGACATTTCCACGTCTTATTCCTGTGAATACTAAGCTATTGTCAATTGAGTTGGTTATGATGCATAGGGATGGTTTAAACAGAACATCAAAGCCCTTATCATATAATTGACTTATGCTAAGTAAGTTATGTTTAAGACCATCTACCAATCGTACATTATCAACAAAGGTTGAGGAGGTGATTTGTATTTTATCTATACTAATGATGCGACCCTGATTATTGTCTCCAAACGTCACTGCACCTCTCTTTTTAGGCTCTAGGGTGAAGAATTGCTCCTTGTCACCCGTCATGTGTCTTAAGCAGCCACTATCCAAGTACCAACAGTTTTTGTCGACTTTGGCTGCAAGACACTCCTACACAAGGAAATCATACAATTTTAGGTACCCAAGTTTTCTTGGGTCCTTCATGGTTAGTAATGTTGGTTTCTTTTGGAACCCAAACCTTTTTAATTTTTCTTTTAGCTTTTCCTTTTCTATGGTCACACACATTAGCTTTATGTCCCATCTTTTCACAGCAAAAACAGGTTATATTCTTAATTTTGCTTTCCCCTGCTTTTACAAAAAAATTACTAAAGAGCTTTTGCTTATTCTTAGGTTTATACCCTAAACCAGCTCTATTGAACACAGCCCGTTGATTATTAAGTATCATTTTCAATTTTTCAGAACTATATATAAACTTTTCTACAAAAGGTTTGTATTTTTCAAGTTCTTGTGCCAACTTTTGTTTTTCTGTTTTTAGTATGTTTAAGTCTTTTGTGAGATTATCTCTTATAGTTTGTTTATCGTTTTTAAGTTCTGAAATTTCCTTGGTTAGTTCTTCGTTATCTTTAATTAAGGTATTAGTTTTTTGAATTAACATTTGCTTGCTTGTTTTAAGTTCTAAATTTTTTTTAATGATAAAATCCTTATCCTTAACTAATTTATCGTATTTATGGAAGTGAGATTGAATGGTTAGTTTTAGCTCTTTATTCTTAAGATTTATTGTCTTATATTCATCCATTAATTCATTAAACGCATCATACAATTCATCAAAGGTAAAATCTAAATGCGTTTCAGATGTTACCTCATTTTCATTCGCCATAAAGTAGAGGTTGGCCTTTTCCTCTTGTTCCTCATCCGATGATGATGATGATGAATCGGAATCCGATAAGGTGGAGACGAGGACTTTCTTTTTCTTATATTTGCTGGCCTTCTTGAGCAAAGGACAGTCCGCTCTGAAATGTCCCGACTTCTTGCATTCATAGCATCCGATTCCCTCATTTTTCCTTTCCTTACCTTTATCCTTGTAATAGGAACTCGAGGGACCTCTCCTCTGATGAAAGGACTTCTTTCGGTTGATGAATTTTCTGAACTTTCACACGAGAAGAGCCTCATCATCATCTCCCTCATGATCTTCTTCTTCACTGCTGCTACTGCAAGATAAATTCTTGTTAGAACAAGTAGATTTGAGAGCTATTACCTTTTTCTTATGAGAGAATTCTTCTTCGCTGTGTTGTTTCATTGTGAGCTCGTGCGTCATTAGGGATCCAAGAAGCTCCTCAAGTGGAAGCTTGTTCAAGTCCTTGGCTTCTTGGATTGCCGTAATCTTGGCCTTCCATGACCTTGGCAGACATCGAAGAATTTTTCTGACAAGGTCACTGTTAGTATAATTTTTGCCAAGGCTTTTTAGGCCATTGACAATATCAGTAAATCTAGTAAACATGCAAGTGATAGTTTCATTGGAATCCATCTTAAATAATTCATACTTATGTACTAGTATATTTATTTTAGATTCTTTTACTTGATTCGTGCCCTCGTGGGTCACTTCAAGTCTATTCCATATCTCTTTTGCAGAATTGCAAGTAGAGACTCTATTGAATATCATTTCGGTCTAAAGCACAATAAAGTACATTCATTGCTTTGGCATTTAGTTGTGCCTTCCTAATATCATTGTCATCCCAATCTTTTTCAAGTTTGGGTATAGTAACACCCTCTACAAAAGTAGATGGGGTGTATGGTCCATTAACTATAGTGCTCCAAATCTCATAGTCTTGAGCTTGGATAAATATCCTCATCCTAGCCTTCCAATAGGAATAGTCGGTTCCATTAAAGAATGGAGGTCTATGGGTGGACTGCCCCTCAATATGAGAAGATCCAAATGGGGTTGTCATTTTGATCTTTTACTCTTTTGGTAGAAGAGTTCCTGCTCTGATACCACTTGTTGCCCAAAAAGACAACCTAAGAGGGGGGGTGAATTGGGTTTTAAATAATAATTTCAATTTAAAACCTTAATGAGTACCTAATTAACCTTAGTTGCAGGTGGATTAATTAGTTTACTATATGCAGTGGATGAGGAGAATGGAAGAGACAATTAAACAGTCACAAATACAAGTGATTTTATAGTGGTTCGAAGCTAACCCTTGCTCCTACGTCCACTCCCCAAGCTTCACTTGGGAGTTCACTATAATCCCTCGGATTACAGCCGGTTGTTTTACAAGCTCACAACCCAACTTGTTGTTTTACGAGATCACAACGAACTCGGTCGGTTTTCACAGGCTCACCGACTAGAACCACCCGATTGTTTTTCCGGGATCACAATCAAACCCTTACACCGTTAGTTTTAACCTCGGCTCACCAACCAACCTTAACACCCTTGATTCAATCCCCTGATTGAATCAAGTAAGAAAAACAGTTTGTAAAGAATACAGGAAAAGCTTCTTAACAAGCAAATATGAGCAATATAAGAAATGTAGAGTTAGAAGCCCTCAAACAGATATTGGAAGAGGAGGAAGGGGCTTCTCGAACTCTGAGTCTCCTCTTTGAATGCTCTGATGATCTGATGTCAGAGGAGAGCCTTGAATGCGAGAAAGACGTTTGGAGAGTAGACTTCAATGCACTTCTTCCTTCTTTCTCTTGTATTAACTCTTGAAAGGCTTTGGTAGGTGGAAATTTCTTTTTGCTTTCAATGGAGTCTCACTTTCTTACTCTATTACTGTTCACTCTGGCTATTTAAGCCATCCCCAATGAAAACTAGCCGTTAGACACACTTTTGGAGCCGTTCTGCAACGCCTGACAAAGTGTCCGTTGGGATCGGAGTCGACTCGCTCGATCAGGAGTCGACTCGGCTGTTGCTGGAGTTGACTCATGCTTTACTGGAGACGACTCGCCCACTGTTCAGGATTTGAATTAAAGTGCTGTTGCCCAGATAGACAACCCAAGAGGGGGGGGGGGTGAATTGGGTTTTAAATTAATTTGGATAATTAAAACGTTATGGATGATTAATTAAAAACTATTGCAAGTTATTTAATTAATGCTAAGTGCTGTGAGTGATGTGAGAGGAAGAAGAGAAGAGACAATCCAATGCAAACACAGAGTTTTATAGTGGTTCGGAGCTACCCCTTGCTCCTACGTCCACTCCTCAAGTCTCTCTTGGGAATTCACTATAACCCCCTTGGATTACAGCCGGTTGTTTTGCAAGCTCACAACCAAACTTGTTGTTTTACGAGCTCACAACGAACTCGGTCGGTTTTCCCAGGCTCACCGACTAGAACCAACCCCGATTGTTTTCCCGGGCTCACAATCAAACCCTTACACACGTTGGTTTTTAACTTGGCTCACCAACCAACCTTAATCCCCTTGATTCAATCCCCCGATTGAACCAAGTAAATACAAGTTATAGAAAGAAAGGAAAATAAGCTTCTCAAAAGCAGATGTAAAACAATATAATCAAAAGAGGAGTTTAGAAGCCCTCAAATGCTTTTAAGCTGAAGTAGAGGAATGGCTTCTTGAACTCAGGTCTCCTCTCGAATGAGTAGTCGACTTGAATGCAGGAGGAGGAGGCTTTAATTGCTGGGAAGATGTAGTTGGTTGCAGTAAATGCTGATCTTCCCCTTTTTCGTTGAAGAGCACGTTGCAGAGCTTGAAAGCTTGAATGCTTGGAGTGGAATGGTTGTTCTCTGCCTTGCTACAGTCTTCTGTGGCTATTTAAGCCAACCCCCACAGAAACTAGCCGTTACACTGCTTTTTCTGTCCATTCTGCACACTCTGCGCAGCCTGACAATATGACCGTTGGTGGGTTGGAGTCGACTCCCGCGATCAGGAGTCGACTCGGCTGTAGCGGGAGTCGACTCAAGCTTTTTCGGAGTCGACTCGGCAACTGTTCCAAATTTGAATTAAAGTTGCCGTCACGACTGGGAGTCGACTCGTCTTGACCCGGAGTCGACTCGCCAACTTCTGGAGCTGACCTGGCAATTTTGGAGTCGGCTCATCCACTGAAGTCCGTGGATCCAATTTTGAATTTTGTCCACTCGAGTCGACTCGACTGTCCTTGGAGTCGACTCGAATCTCAGAGCCCGAACTCCCGATTCTCTGTCTTTTGGCTCATCCAGTCTTGGAGTCGACTCGAACTTCCTTGGAGTCGACTCGGCTCTCAGTTTCCGAAAGTTGGTCTTCTGCCTTTTGACGTGAAGCTTGTCTTGGAGTCGACTCGAGCTGTCTGGGAGTCGACTCGAATCTCAGAGGCAGTAACATGGTTTTCTGTCTGTCGATGGTCGCACAGTCTCAGAGTCGACTCGCGTATTGCGGGAGTCGACTCGAATCTCAGAGTTCATAAAATGCTCTCTGACCTTTTCTTTGTGTACCGCTGAGAGTCGACTCTTGCTTTCTCTGGAGTCGACTTGCCAACCATCAGAGTCGACTCGCGTTCCACTGGAGTCGACTCGAATCTCAGACTCGAAAACTGCTCTCTGACTTTTCTTTGTGTACCTCTTGGAGTTGACTCTTACTACCCTGGAGTCGACTCGTTGAACATTGGAGTCGACTCGCGCACTTCAGGAGTCGACTCGTTGACAGGTTCTGAGATGAGGCTTTCTGTTCTCAGTCGGAGTCGACTCGTACTAGTCTGGAGTCGACTCGAGCTTGTGCCAGTGAACTTGATACGCTTGGAGTCGACTCGAGTCTCAGACTTTGGTTCAGCAGACTTCTTAACTTATCCAAAATACTATGAACCAAAATCTAGAGACACTTGGACAGGATTTTCACTGAAACACTCAATTGAATTCAATAGTAATCACAAGATATACTCAAATGCTTTGAGCTCATCAAAATCAAATGGGGTTTTAATCAATCACTCCACAATCTCCCCCTTTTTGATGATGACAAAACTTTGAGTATATGTAAAATGACTTGCTCAATAAATAATGAAATAAAATCCATAAATGAATTCAAATGTCTGATAATTTAATTTATCCAAGTTTGAAAGGAGTGAAACAACAAATTTCGGAGTTAAAGCTCCCCCTTTCATTTGGAATTATATAAGCCTTCATATTATGCAATCAATTGTTTGGCTTATATGTCATTAATGATTTAGCTTGATTAAAATTCAGATTCTCCCCCTCAACATATGCATTCAACTATGTTTTGATTCTCTGAATTTTCTTTTAATGCTTTGAAGTTTTTGAACTGAATTTTTTGTTTTTAGAGGGAAAATCTGTCAATTTGTTCTTGAGTAGGATTCAGCTAATCTCCGAATATTCCTTGAATAGATTCTGGAGATTACTCCATTAGGAGCCCCAAAAGAGAGATAATGAGCCTCGAGGTACCGAATCCACTTAGAACAAATTTGTGTGTGTTTTTAAGAGTTTATCTTTTTATTTATTTCCATTGATTTTTTTTACATATATTTTTTTTATTTTTCTCCCCTTTTACACATTTTATACATATTTCTCCCCCTTTTTGTCATCATACCAAAAAGGAGGTAATCAACCACAATCAATGGTACAAACAATCATCAAATGGCACATAATTGAAGATAAGATGTCTACTCATTGTATTGATATGAATTGAAGTAGATTTGAGCATACAATAAGTAAAGTAAAACAATACAAAACAGAACTCAAACACATCTATGTCCTCCTCGAGGATGAAGCTCCCCCTCTCGAGGATGCATCTCCTCCTCTGGAGGATGTGGCTCCTCCTCTCGAGGATGTGGCTCCTCCTCTCAATCGGCTCTGCTCCATGAGGAGGGTGACTGCATCTGTGACATGGCCAAGCTGTGTGATGATAGACGTGGTGGCTCTGCTATGTGTAGTGGAGAGCTCTGTCACCGACGCCTGAAGCCCAGTCACCGATGTCTGAAGTGCGTCCAGCTTGTCGATGAGTACATTCGCCAAGCGCTCGGCCCCCTCGGTGGTGGTGTGCATGTCACGACCTATCTCCTCTCGCATCTGTCGAGTGGAGCTCGTGACCTCACTCATGCTGTGGAACTGGGCCTGGACCAAACTCCGGACATTGTAGATCTCTTCCCGTACATGAGCCGTCATGTCAGTCACGGCCGTCAAGGAAGGGACCAACTGAGAAGATACGGGTGCAGGAGTGGGAGCAGGCACCGCACCTCGGAGCTCCCGAAGCAGCTCATCCCTCACCTCTCTGACTATCTCCTGTCGCAGCTCCCGGAGCTGCTCAGGATCAATCCGGACCGCCATAGAGGGTGGTGCCGAGGAGGAAGGTCCGGCGGAGGTGGTAGGAGCAGGAGGAGTGGATGGGAGGCCTGGATGGTCTGGAAGGTCTGGGTAGTCTGAATCGGGCTCAGGACTAGGTGAAGGTCTGGTGGTCTGAGCGGTGAGGGTAGACTTCCTAACCCAGATCCCTTCTCTCTTCCGAAACTCCATCCTGTGCATGGTCCCCGTACACAAGCGATCTGTCCATCGCAATGCACGAGAGGGTTCCCTCTCAGGAATGGGAATCTCGTACTCCCTAAAGAGAAGAGTAAAAATCATGCCGTATGGGAGGGTGAGCCTAGGTCTATCTAGGGGCTCACACATATACCTATAGACGAGTTTGGGGAAGTTGACCGGGGTGTCCTGAAGAATGTAAGACATAACAGCTAGGTCCCTCTCATTTACAAAATCAAATCTTCCTGTCTTAGGGAAGATGGATCTGGACAGAATACTCAAAAGGATTCTCACTTCAATAGGAAGTGAGCTAGCAGATACCTCGTCTAGGGGGGACTGAGGTGGATGCCCTAAGACGACCGTAAGGGCCTCAACTCTATCCTCAGGGTGTGCGGGAGCCATCCCAATCACTCCACAAGTGCTGTCCCATTCTGGAGTCGACTCGGCCAAACTTGGAGTCGACTCGCCAATATTCGGAGACGACTCTGCCTTCTGGTGACGACTCATTTTCAGGGATCAAAAGATCTTTCTTTCGGGTTTACTTCCTCGAGTCGACTCGGATTCTCTTGGAGTCGACTCGGCTCTCAGGGCCTGAAAACTGGTCTTCTGTCTTTGGAGTTGAACTGCCTCGGAGTCGACTCGGACTTTGCGGGAGTCGACTCGGCTCTCAGAGACCAAAAAACTGCTCTTCTGTCATTGGTGTTGAACTGCCTCGGAGTCGACTCGGAATTTGCGGGAGTCGACTCGGCTCTCAGAGACCGAAGTTGGCTCTCTGACTTTTAGTCTTGCATTCCTCTGAGAGTCGACTCTTGCTTTCTTTGGATCGACTCGCCAACCGTTGGAGTCGACTTGAGTTCTTCTGGAGTCGACTCGGTTCTCAGAGTCCAAAACAACTTCTCTGTCTTTCTGTCTGTTACTCCATGGAGTCGACTCGTACTTTGTTGGAGTCGACTCGGCAAGCATCGGAGTCGACTCTAATTCTTCAGGAGTCGACTCGGTGACAGGGTCTGAGATTCATCTTTCTGTCCTGCTGTCTGTTCTCAGTCGGAGTCGACTCGCAATGTGTCGGAGTCGACTCGAGCTTGTGCCAGTGCTTCTAATACACTTGGAGTCGACTCGTAATCTTCCGGAGTCGACTCGAGCTTCAGACTTTAGTTCAAATTGATTTCCATACTTAGCCAAAATGTATTGAACCAAAGCTAGAGACACTTAAACATAAATTCACAAATATTTGGCTGAAATACTAGATTGAATTCATTAGTATAAGATATACTCAAATGCTTTGAGCTCATCAAAATCAAATAGGGTTATAATCAATCACTCCACACAAATTCTCCACCATATCATTTGTCACAACGTTTTCACAGCTTCCTCTATCGATAATAACTTTCCAAACTTTGTCATGAGAAGTACATCTCGTGTAAAAAATGTTGATGCGGAGCCACTCATCTTCATCTTTATGGTCAACGCTCAAACTTCGCTGAACAATAAGTGTGAGACCCTGGAACTGGGCCCGGTCCATTTGACCAGCCCAGTCCCAAACCTTGGCCTCACGTGCAACGCACGTGAGGCAACGGGATGGAATTCCTTCCATCCCGAAGAAGAAGAAAGCCTTGTTTTTAGGGCTTCCTCTCCTTCTTTCCGCGGAGGCCACCGAGGAGAGCCGCCACACCAAGAAGAGGGAGAAGGGGGGATTCTTCTTCGTGTTGCCCAAGAGAGAGAGAGACACAGAGAGAGAGAGAGAGCCGAGAAGCCACGGCACGGGTCTTCCTCTTTCTCCATTGCCGCCGGAAAGGAGCCGCCGAATCTTCGCCAGGGCTGAGGTAAGGGTTTCTACCCTTCATTTCTCTATTAAACTATTTGGAAAGAAAGAAAGAAAGAAAGAAAGAAAGAAGAAGAGAGGGAAGAGGGGACTTATCCGTGTGCGGCCGCGAGCACCGCCGATGCTGCGGGTCCCCGCCGCGGGCTCTTCCTCTCTTGAGCTCTCTTTCTCCTCCATGGGAAGAAGGAGAGAGCCAGCGGACGTCTCCCGAGCTCGCCGACCTCCCTTCGTGGGATAAGAAAGAAGAAGAGAGAAAGGGGGGGGGGAGGAGAAGAAGTCGGGAGAAGAGGAGGAGAAAGAAAAAGAAAGAAGAAAGAAAGGGGAGAAGGAAGAAAAGAGTCAGAGGAAGCTTCGGAAGAAGATGGAGAAAAGAAAAAGAAAAGGGAAGGGAAGGAAAGAAAAGAAAAGAAAAGCAAGAAAAAGAAAAGAAAAAAAAAATAAATAAATAAATAAAGGGAGAGGGTGGTTTACGGGTATGAACCCGAAACCGAACCCGACCCGAACTCGGGGCGCTAGACACTTCTGCAGGGTCGGCCCTGGGAGAATGTTAAAATTTAAGTTTTATAAATATATATTGTGATGAATTTTAAAAGAAAAATATGATTTTTGGATATTAGGTTCTGCGAAAAAATTGTGAGATTAATTGGATTTACTGTGGATCGCGTTCAAAGTAAGTAATGAACTGCCTTCTCTAGACTCTTCATTTATATAATATTATTTTTACATCGAGTAAATTGTTAATGAATTTATATATGATTTATGAATTTTACGAGATGATGCTTTGAATGAAAAATAGATATGTGAATTGGAATAATATTTTTTCGGACTATTGTTATATTACTGTTCTTGCATCGTATATGCATATTTAGATCGGATTATGATATATCTATTATGTTACAAAAGAATTTTGATGTGCATCAGATTTAGAACTCTCAACCTGGCTATGTTCTGGACCCTGCCAATAGGAGGTTATGCATTGGCAATTCTGGCCCCACCACATGGTATAAGTGTGGTATTCTGGCCCACTCCACATGGTATAAGTACGGTATTCTAGCCCACTCCGCAGGGTATAAGTGCGGTTCTGTTTCTGGCCTAGCCATAGGGTATAAGTGTTGTCGTAGCTAAAGGCTGATGAGATGAATGTGATTTGTTTCGAATCAGATTTATGATTATGTATGTGGATATTTGAAAGATACGGATTTCAATGAATTTGTGCTTGAAAAGGAATTGATTATGTTATTATGTTGATTCATCGTAATTTGTATTTATATTTTATGTTATTATATGAATTGACTGTTGGGAACCCGCCCATGCCGCTGAAATTCAAAAATTTCAGATGCAGCGGAAGTGGCATGTGCGGGATCAACCGTTCATCGCATGAACGTTATTTAAAAACCGTTCGTAGATAGATAAGGATTAAAAATTTTTAAATAACATTAGAAGATCAGATCTTCACCTTTGTGCGGGTAGATGATCACCGCAAACTGATGATCGTGGTCTAGGATGAAGGTTCGCTTGAAGCCGTTCAAGTGCCCGGCCTCTACGGGTATCCACACGAAGCAGAAAACCGATCCAAGCTTTCTATCTCCCCGGGGTGCTAGCTCCCTTGCAGAGATAACTTTGATGGCTGATATCCTCCCTTTCAATCAATCCTTGATTGTGCTTGGGAGGAGGAAGAAGAAGGATGAAGAGAAGAAGAGGAACGAAGCCCTACAGCCTTCTTTTTCTTCCTTGCGTTGGAACCAAACGGTGGAGGAAGAAGGAGGCCACCAAGATCCTTTTCTTCCCTTTGTTGTTGGTGGCTGAAAAGAGAGGAGAGGAGGGTGGCCACGTGATGGAGAGGAGGAGGGCTTCACTTATCATTAGGGCACCTCCTTTCAAAGCCTTATAAAGGCATCTAGGGCTCCTATTTGGTTTAGTCCAAATTATGAATCAATTGGGTTCAATCTATGCTAGTCCTAATCCAATTAGAACTTGAATGAACCATGACTCAATTGAACTCTTCAATCCTAATCCAATTAGGAGTCATGTTGATTCATTAGATTAATAATTAATTAGGACTTAAGAAATCCTAATCCAATTAGGACTTGTTTAATTCTATTCCTAATCCAATTAGGATTCT